>NC_056567.1:31037398-31069377 GCF_013358625.1 Macadamia integrifolia | reverse complement strand
CCCCCCCCCCAAAAAAAAAAAAAAAAAGTATCTGGGAGGGTAGAGTCTTCAGAAAGTAGACTTCCTTTCAGAGGTGGATGCTTTATTTCACTTTCCCAAATTCATTAAGTTAATGATCCAGCGATACTTCCCAGGTGGTGCTTATTTAGTACTGCCTTCTTGTTGCACCCAAACAGCACCAAGAACCCTAAATTTGGTGGGCGCTAGATTGATGATTTTGCATGATGTTGCACACTTGCACCTAGTTTTTTTCTACACATATTTTGAACATAGTTTCCCTGAATCCCTCTTTGGACCAGTTCACTTTCTTTATTTTTAGTTCTCCTGTAACTTTTCTTAATTCAAGAAATTCTCAGGGCTCCTGAGTGGGAAAACATGTAAGAATAGTCTACTAAGCTTTCTGTATTTGAAAATGCATGGGTTTGCTATTATTTGTAACATGATTCATGAAACAGATTGAGCTTAAGTTTATTCTTATTTTACATAGGAATCACAAAGTAGGATACTATGTTCATGAAATTCTAACTACAAGATTGGATTTTCAGAACTTGAGACCCATTATTCCACCAAATTGTCTGCCTGTCCTTCAAGCATTAATTGAGCAATGTTGGGCTTCACAATCAGAGAAGAGGCCTGAGTTTTGGCAGATTGTAAAGGTATTAGAGCAATTCGAGTCTTCACTCACTAGTGACGGTACTCTTAACCTAGTTCCAGACTCTTCTTGCCAAGATCATAAGAAGGGGCTTCTTCATTGGATTCAAAAGCTTAGTCCTGTGCACCCTGATGGTTTGTCCATGCCTAAACCCAAATTATTTTGACTCTATCTATATATCCTGGCTTTTGTAGTTTCACCAGGTCACTGCTATGTAATTAAAATGTTTATTTTTAGTGTTCCTTTTTTACTTTTATTGTTTCTCAATGCTTCCTCTTCAAATGGCACTTGTGGGATTTGTTAGTTGGATTGTCATATGTTGGTTTTAAGCTTCTGATGTTACACCTTCCCGTACATTATGGGAATGCATCTTGTTGATTTGAATTGCCACACATGCAAAGCATGCTAGTTTTTTTTAAGAAAACAGCATCTTTACAGGTGGTAATTGTGGATGAGTGGATCTGAGAATTTTCTGGAAATCGGTTTAAAATTCTCTTGTGTGTGGATCTTTGAATTCAGGCCCTTTATCTAAGTTTTAATTTACGGAAAACGGTTAGTTTAGTCATTATATCTGGGTGGATGACAACATTTTAAGAGAAGTGTTTCATTCCATTTTTTGTTTTCTATTTTTGGTAAGTTTTAGAGTGTGGGCCTCGGCGCAATGGTAAGGTTGCTCCACTAGGACCTACTGGTCACGGGTTTGAGTTGGGAAACAGCCTCTCCGCAAAACAGGGGCAGGGCTACATACATTATGATCATCCCCAGACCCTGCAATGGCGGGAGCCTCATGCCCTTGGTACACCATTATTATTTTCGATAATTTTGTTAGAAATTCTGATATTGCATATAATTTTTTAGTTTGTGAGGAGTATTGAAGAAAGCGTAGATTTTTTTTTGGTACTAAAAAAATGTTGTAGTAGGATGTTGTTTATAGCTGTATGTCCCAACATAGTAGAATGATAAATTACATACATTAACCATTGAGTTGTAACCGCAAAAATGCTTGACATCAATCATATTGGCTGTCATTCAGAATAACTTCCATCCACGATATAGAACAGATAAAAAATCATTGAAGAAACTGAAGATAGTCCAGTTGTAGGTGTTTTAGTTTAAATAAATGTGTTCTGAATTGATTTTAAATTTATAAGATATTATATTGATATATGGTTAATTAGGAAACATATTGTGTTTATCCATGTCCATACCTTTGATTTAAAAGTGTGTATGCTTTCATATAAGACTAGTTATACACAAGTAAGTTGTAGTATAGTTGAGGTCTGCCCCAACTATGGACATTGTCATGACATAATTTACTTAGCTATGGTTCAAGTAATTTCTTATAAATGTTAGTCTTTGTTGGAGTAGTCCTGTAGCTTGCTACAGTGAGCATCTAAGCATAGCCAATGTGATCAACTTGCTGGTTCTTCATATCTTTGTGTCTATCTTTGCTTGTTTGAAAGTTAACTCCCAGTTCTTCAATGTAAAAGAGAAAGTGGTCTTAATTTGTACTATGGAGATCTAGCTTGGCTTCTTTTGTTTCCTTTCATATTTTTGTTTCTTTAGAGTGGAGCCTAGGTTCCTTCCTTTGTATCATGCTTTTATCTTATCTAATGAAAATTTTGTTGGGGGAAATTTAAAACTACCCTATGAAATACTTTTTTTCTTCTTCTTCTTCTTCTTCTTCTGAACTCCTTAATAAAGCAAACTTTCACCTCCCTACTCTCTTGCACATTCAAAATGCCAACACTGCTGCTGAATCACATGGTCTATCATTTGTTTTTGGCTTGATTTTTGTTCACTGACCTGGTTCAAGATTGGAGAAGGGCACCATGGAAGACTGACGGGTAGGAGGAAGCTTGTTGAGTGGCAACCAGATCTGCATATATGGTGTGATAAAAAGGATTAACATGTAAAAATAGTCTTCACGTTTTTCGTTCCATTTTTCCCCCCTGGAAATTCCCACCCAAGATCTCATTGTTTTTTAGAAGGGAACTAGAAGTAGAGAATGAAGATTTTTTTTCCCAGATTCTCCATGTTCTACTTTAGTTAAGAGAAACCAGCGAAGGAATGAAACAGGACCTAATTGATTTTGCTATTAATTGGACATAAATAATTCCCTGTTCTTTATCAGACCAAGTTGAAACCTTAAAGAATATTCGATGCATAAAAATCTCCTGCACAAGAGAAGAATTTGGTTTCAGTCTTTGGGTTTAGTTTAATAGTACTATGCAACTGTGCGTGGGGCTCTTTTTTTTTTTCCTTTTAGTTCTTTGTTATTTGGTTGTTAGAAGGCTGGATTCTAGTTACTAATCCCAAGCCTTGTCAGTTTCTATTTATTAAGTTCAGAATGGTAGTTTCTATTTTTTGTAGGAATTTCTATGTTTGAGGGGTTTTAAGTTGTAAGTAGGGTTTCAGAAATCAGTGAATCGTATTGGGAATCGGCCAATTCATCTCAGAATTGGTCAGGACCAATCCTGGTTTTCACCGCCCTGAATCGGAATATTTCTTCAAAGATTCCCATGAATTAGTGTGTTTCAGATCAAATGGCTGATTTTAGGGTTCTTGGGACTGATTCTGAGTCGATCTGAAACTGAATCAGTCTCTCTGAATTCTGTTTTTAAAACCTCGGTTGTAAGGAGCCCTCTACTCCATGCAAGGGGGGTTCTACATTCTTTTTTATTTATTTTTATTTTTTATTGTTGTAAATATAAAAGAATGGGGGCAGACATTCCTGAAGATTTTGAGGAACAACTCTATGGCTCTTAGATGTTATCTTTGTGATCCAGGACTTCTCTGTGAGATAGAGAAAACTCTGGTGATATGCTAGGAATACTGGTGTGATACTGATCAAGTCTTGAGTGGAGTGCTCAGCCTTATCATCCCTCTTTGAGTTCTCTCTCTCTCTATATATATCTCTCTTCTTCCCTTCTATCCTTGACCTGTGATGTCAAGTAAGTTCCTGGGCTTATTCCAGTTTATCTACTACTGTTCTGAGGGTTAGTTGATGTTCTTTGGAACTTATTAGGTCGAAGTTATTTGTGGTTCACTGCTGTTAGCTATACCCTGCGATTCCCCTGTTTCATGTCATAGTCCATCAACTTAGGATCAACTGTATCTCTCAATCTAGCCCTCGGATTTCATCGATATTTCGGTGCTTAACCCTGCTAGATAATCAGAAACTCAGTCCCAAATCTGACTGATCTGTTCAGCAGTTTGGAAGATCTGGTAGTTAATTTCTGATATCCAAGTTTCTATTTTGAGTTTCCTGTTATTAGTAGACTATCCACCTGTTGGATCATTGTCAAATTCCGAGGATTTGAAGCTCTATCTGAACCCTATACTCAACTTGAAATTGGGGTTGATCTGAGTCATTTATCTATTGTAATTAAATTTCTCCCATTCTGTTTCTGATTACTACTTTGTGGTTCGGCCTGTTCTGATACATGCTGTAAGCTTAGCCAAGGGTAGCTCTAGTTCTCCAAATCAAACACTAGATACTTGTGCACAACTACTTGAGATGATGAAACAGATTTTTGATTGACCGACTCTGGTGGAAGGACATCTTGAACCTACACCTCCACAAGATGAGAGGGACAACCAGTTCAGTCATCCGGCATTCAGAAACACACTCACATGGTTTTAGGAGCGTATGAGATCTTATTTTGATAATGGTACACCTCAATGGCTGAATGGCACCTTGGTGACAGTTAAAAGGTGAAGTTGGAGTTGAAGGAGTATAATAGCAAGCATGATCCTCCCTTGAGTATTCGACAACTGGATGTGCTGTTTAGATGATTATTTTGACTAGTTTGATTTACCTGAAGTTAGGAAACTAAAGCTGGCTTAGTCTAAACTTGTAAGACTAGCAAGGGAGTGGTTGCAGAACTGTGAGAAGAAGTTGGAATGATGAGGTACAACCACCACTGTGAGAAACATGGATAGGGAGTCGACGACGGTATGTCATCAAACAGTCTCGGATTCTCAAGGCTTGATGATATGATATTGATTATCCATTGTGAGTTTAAAATGTTGCCGCTCCTTTTGAAAGAAATACGGGGTTTAAAAACTAACTTGCCTCTTCTTTCAAAAGAAAGAGGGCATCTAAAGAAGTTGAGTCGTCACCTAGATTAGGGGTAAGACTTACAAATAAAATTTGACTCTAAAGGATAATGTAGTGTAACCATGAGATATGGAACTTGTTTAGTTACGGTCCAGGATAGGTGTTAGGCACCTTAGTTCATTTGGTGAAAACTAGTCTACCATTTATTTGATATTTTATTAGATAATGGATATTTCTAAAATAAAATGAAAGTAATTGTTTATCATGTTGCATACTTGCATACTAAACATAGGATTAGAGCATAACATATTTACAAATATGCCATGGTACCCTAAATGCAAACCTTAATGCATGGAATGAACTTATTACATAATATGAATGCGTGGAAAATTGTCTAAATGTGTAAACTTCCTAAGACTGCTTGAATGTATGCCTGATGTCTAATCGTCAAAACGAAAGACAAGGAACAAGATGTAAGCTTTAGCAAGCCTATGAAAGGTTTGGAACGAGCATGTTCTATACATAAATATGCCACAATTAGTAATCCTTTTCATATTCTATGGGGAAGGATTTCTTTGGTTTTGATTATAGGTATGACGTAATAGAAAGAAGAGTCATTTGCCTTAGCATGGAGAAAACAGAACAAATATAACATTTAGAAAGTTTAGATGGAAATCAGTATGAAATGACAAAAATAAACTTATTGGTCTAAACATGCAAATATTGCTTAATGAACATTCTAAAAATCATGAGTCTAAAATCTTTTTTTGAGATATTTTAACACGAGGACATCGCCTTGCAACGGTCTATTGTGCTCAAACATAAGAGTGGCAAGATGACCACACTGATGACCACACCGCGCGCTTGGTGTTGGATGCTCATGTGTGGCCCTTATTGCCATTGTGTTCATACAAGTCGTGCCACACAATCTTGCAGTAAACCCTCTCCCTAAAAACATATATGCTTGCATGAAATAATAATGACCAGATACTAAAATGAAGACAAAAACATGAAATAATTATTATAATGGTGGTAAATATTATTTTTTTTTGGCTAATGATGGGTAACCAAGTCTTTGGCCTCACTAGTCATGCGAGTCCATACTAATCCCATAACTACATGGATCAGAACATACACCAGAATTGAATGAGAATAATTCAACTTTCACCGGAAGAAATGAATAGAACTAAACAACCCGTGTTAGTGGCCCCAAGGAGATAAGATGAGTCAAACTTAGAATCACACACTTCCTTTTTGAGGTGAAGGATGATGCTAAATATTACATTACGTACATAATCAACCCAAACAAATTGGAATCAAAAGATGACATTAACCCTATAGAATTTAACAATCTTACAAAGTGAATAGTGGCATCAAGCACATCTCGAAAATGGAAATTCCAAAATAAATATAGTAAAAAAAAAAAGCTACGAATGATATAATATAATGTAAACTACC
Source organism: Macadamia integrifolia (assembly GCF_013358625.1). Lineage (NCBI taxonomy): Eukaryota > Viridiplantae > Streptophyta > Magnoliopsida > Proteales > Proteaceae > Macadamia > Macadamia integrifolia. The sequence continues at coordinate 31,063,204 of NC_056567.1, read as the reverse complement.
TAGAAACGACAACTAAACATCAAAACACATTCAAATTAAATTGATAAATTTCCATCACAGAATTAGGGCAAAATTAACGCTTTGATGTTCAATTGGCAATTACTTTTTGGATGTTAAACCATATCAAATAGGAGAAAAAAATATACAAAAGAAAGTATATTCCCTTAGTTATAAATTTCTTAAAAATCTGTCAAAAGCATATTTTTGAGCTCTTGATGTGTGGCCTTTAAGTTGCAAAGATTCTTCAGCGCAAAATCAGAAGTTTCTACGCTCACTATTTGGATATTCCAAGATTTTCAAGGTTTTTAGTACTTCTGAGATTTTTTTGGAACTTCTATTTATTTATTTATTTATTTTAAGGGTTGCAGAGGCATTTAGATAACGATTTATGAACAAAAAAGTTTCAGGATCAGCATTTGGTATGCACCTGACAGAATCAATTCTGTTTTTATACCATATAATTATGAAAATACCATTGTACAAATTTAAATATATTTCTCTAATTTTACACCTTCCCCATATTTAACAAATTTCCATTAGCCATCCTTGTTTTATTTATAAATGAAAATTTCATTTAACTTCTAATACTATGTAATAATTATGAGATGCTATTGGACATCCTACTAACATTCAAAATTATTAGCAAATTGTTCCTTCCATTAATGTGAGAGCCTTCCATGTCTTACTACGTGCTTAGCTCTATTAGCTTGAGAAAAGGAATTGCATTGAACACGAAGAACATCATTGTTCACAATGAGTGGGTAAATCTAACTTTGCATTTTTCCTAGCATTTGTTTCATCCACCAAAATAATATCATCTACAAAAGCATACACTAGGGGTCTTAATGTTTCTAGTCAATCCATCCATGATTAGTACAAACAGAAACATACTTATAACTAAAACTTAGTATAATCCAACATTTATTGGGAATTCACTACCCTGTTACTGTTAGAGCAAACACCAAGAAATATGAAATTAAATCAAGACAAATTGCACAACACAGAGATTTAACAAGGTTCACACATTGATGTGGTGTGTTACGTACTTAAGCGAACAAGAAAATGTTTACTATGCAGAAAAGAGATTACACCCAAGCAACAAAAACTCGCCCTAAAACCCTAGCTTGAAAACCCCCCCCCAAATTACAATGACAATGCTCTACAAGACAATAGTACATTATATACTCCAAGCCTCGGGTTGACCAATCGGGTATTCGGGTCGTCACCAAAATATGTCGGAGCGGGTCAATCTTCAAAATAAGTCAAGAATTTGAGACAAACTTAACAGTTACCTCACAATTTTAATCTTTAGTTATCTCCACATATTTACTCGAAACATTTTTCTTCTTTAAAACTTGCATAATAATTCTCTAGGAACTCTATCATAAGCTAATTCTAAATCAGTAAAGATCAAATGAAGATCTTTCTTATATGCTCTATATTTTTCATTATAGTCTCTTAAGCAAATAAGTAGCTTCTGTGGTTTATTTTCCTAGCATAAAATCAAATTGATTATCCAAGAATATAACTTTACATAAATAGTATTCCTATTGAGATTAGGAAACTAAAAGTTATTTTTCTTCAAGATACTACATGAAACTCTTTCCATTTTGGAGATGACTTTGTTTGTTTCTCTCCGATGTTACTAGGAACTAAACTTTTGGTTTGGATGAATAGGAAAACAAAAAAGGAGGAGAAGATGTTGGGTTAACTTGTGTTTTGCCTGCATTGTTTTTCTTCCCCCTACAAAGAGCATAAATAGAGTTGCTTTTGCTATTAGATAGTAGTGGATGTTGAATTGCACTCAAAACATTTGTGAGTTGGAGGATGATGAAGAGGTATTTCTCTTTTATTTCTTTTTATTTAGCTGGACCAGATTAATAGACCACACCAACAAAAAGGAGTGATGGACTGTGGTTTAGTGTAGTCTAGATATTTAAAAAGTACACGGAAGAAGCAAGCAGGATGAAGGAGAGACAGCAGCTTGTTTTATTGGAAAAAATTAGGTGAAGTATAGAAGAAAAAATGTTTTTCACATGGGAATTTGTTTTAATGGAGGAGGTTGGGCACACCATTAGTTTTCCTGGTGTTACTGGTTCACTTAATGGGAAGCCTGGGGTGAAAAGGGTAGAGGAGATATTTCCACAGGAAGAGGAGAGATATATATATGTAGTGTTGGGTACATTGTTAAGGTGCCCATCCTTTTCCATTTGTTTAAATATAAGCATGGCTTTAGGAATCGGAATTGAATTGGTTGAATCGGTCAAGACTAATCCGATTTTTAAATTTCCCATGAATCATTTTTATATTTATTTTTGTCATTTGTTCCTTCTTTTGTTCAGTAAAATAATATAGAAGCAATGAAACTTTTCTCTTTTAGCAATACAAGATCCCTAAATCTAATGAATTAAAAACAGACACAAAAATCATAAAATTTGAGAAATCTTTGTTCCTTTTTTCTTATTAGGCTTTTGATTGATTTTGAGCAACTACAACCAATTCTAATTAAAACCCGTGTCTGGTATTTGGTTTTTAAACTTATAGGTTAAATATAAGGGGCTGACAAATTTCATGTCAAAAGCATATAAGATTTCCCCTTACATTATTATCCTTTCAGGTTGTTTTTTACTTGGAAGTAAACATGAGGCATTCTATTCTGGCGGGGAAGAAAAAGACTTCTTGTTTTTTTGTGCTAACGAAGGATATTCAGGCTTTTGGCCTAACTAGTCCCGTGGACCCATACTGACCTCACAACTGCATGGACTGGATCATACCGGGGTTGAATCAACTTTTACTAAAAGCAGTGAAGAGCACTAAACATCCTGTATGAGTGGCCAAGGTGTGCCTAGTGGAAGTCGAACTTAGGACGTAGAAAAAGACCTTCTAGTGAAGCTTATCGAATGCTGAATGTGCCACCGCTTCACTAGCCAGGTTGCTTAAGCTACCTTGCGGACTATCCAATGCCAACTTCCTTCGGAGGTAGCCTTATAGGAAGGAAAAAAAAAAAAAGGTCCTTCTGGGTGTCACTATGCCTAGTCAAATATTATGCTTCACTATTTACTATTTGATAGTACATGAGTTAGTCCGTGTGATAGAGGACCACATATACATCTCAGTAGCTAAATTTTAGTCCAAAATAAGCAAAGAAAGATGCTCAAACTTTGATCAAAAGTTTTCTTAAAATTTACCAAAATGCCATCAAACGAAAATGAATATAACATACAAAATGACATTTATTATAATTTTATTTACATCCTCTACTCATTTTAAGCTGTAATTGGACCAATGAGATGCTTACTCGGTTTTCTATCACATGGACTAATTCATGTACTGTCATATGACAAATAGTTGAATGTTATACCCAATGAGACATAGTGATTGAAAAGACAAAACACCCCCTAAATAAAAAATAAAAAAAAAAATTGAAAATTAGAATGGGAACTGGGACAGAGGTACCAAATTCTTCCAATCTGACTACTATTGGGGATGAGCATCAACTACTTCACATGTTCCATGTTTTCCTTTTTTCTTCTGGATAAATGGGCATCAGTTACTAAATTTACTCTTCACATGTTCCATGCTTTTGTGGGAAAGAGAAAGAGGATAGATCTGAGATGACAAAAATATCATTTCCTCTGCTCAATTGTTGAAACTTTAAAGGAGGTTAGTTAATCACGTTTCTTTACACCCACCAACCCACCCCCCAAAAAATAAAAATGAGAAAAGTTAATCACGTATTGAACAACAATGGCTACCTCGTGTTATCCAACTAATTACTCAGTATCTTGAAATCTCAGTGATGCTTGCCCAGGCCAGTATACTTGGGAAATCATAATAGACTTTAGGCTTAGTTTGATTGTCAAGAAATTAATAGAAAAAAGAGTGAAAAAAAGCCTTACATAGAAGAATTGAATGGTATTATAAATACAGAAAAAGGATCCTACCGTTCTGGCATAGGTTACATTTCGACACAAGTTGGCACAAAAGACTGTGTTACCCCCCCCCTCTCTCTTATGTGTTTTGAAGATACTTTTACTTGTGCTCTCATTGGCTCATGTGTCTGATGTTTTCTGTGCCAGTTGTTGGTTGGTCTATTCATTTCATGCAACTTGCAACTTGCAACTTACGTCTTGCGTGACTTTGTTTTCTCATTTTTTTCTGTTCTTGGATTGTTAGGGAAGTGTTTGTTTGTTCTTGAGGTTGGTACCTAAAAATGGAATAACATGAATGTTTTTTTTTTGGTAAATAGAATATGTAGCTTGACTTGACTTTGATAAAAAGCTGGAGGTATGCAAAGCCTTCACTCGTCTCCTGTTAATTGTTACCTCCCTCTCCCCCTTTTTTTATGGTGTATCCATCTAAAAATAAATAAATAAATTGAAAGCACTACTATACAGTATGATAGATTAGATCACTTGTAATCACATGTCTATCAGACATCAAAAACAATAAATGTATAAAAGGACCCAACAGAGAGAAAAATATAGAAGAGGCAAGAAGATAAAAAAAAAAAAAACTTGTTTCTATTGAGATGCATCCATCATTCTCTAGGGTTGTCAATGAGTAGGGTAAGGTCGAGTAAATGACTAACGGGCATGTGGGATAGGGTGGGTTGGGTAAGGGTGAATGGTAGAAATTTATGGTAGTTAATTAGATGGGAGTCATGGGACCCAAATATTGTCAATGAGATTTTTTTTTCCACAAGGGGCCGACTAAGGAACCAAGAAGGGGTAAAATAGGACCACAAAGGGGTAGCAAGACGATTGGGCGTCACTTATTGATAATTTCTAAACGACCTTTTACTTCTACGACTATTATTATATCAAGAAGAGTTGGGGATAAGAAGGTTGAAATATCGGTCTTTCTTGGACTTACACTAGATCTAGTTGTCTAGTTTCTTGTCGATGAGCTAGAAGCTCACCCTTGTATATATACATAGAGTTTGTCAAGTGAAAAAACAAAGCTACTTGATCATATATTGAGGATTAAAAAAAAAAAAATACATGAATGCATGAAAATTAATAAGATATTTTATTATGATGTCGCTGAAACACATTTGGTTACTGAAATTTGCTGTGGAAGGGTCTCTTTGACATTTCATAAATAGGGGGTATTTTGGACATTATGAAAAAAAATCAGTTGACTTAACAACGATTTCTAATAGTTATGGTCGTTATATAGAATATTTTAGTTATAGGGGAGGTGAGTGAAATTTTTGAAAAGGTGTAAGCTTAAGTTAATATTTCGCCATAATTCAAGAGATGGACGATCGGAGGGATGACCGGCCCACAAGGCTCCGCAGAGCAAAAATATGTGGGCATTACTGGGCCCACGACTTATTGACCCAATCTCTCACTTGAAGAAAGGCAGAAATCCATCTTACTATATGCAAATTCAATTCATAGATCACCACGGAGTTGAGCCGCAGTACACCTTGTAAGGGTGGACCACCCGCCTGGCCTTGGCTTAGTATTTCGACCGGATTCGTCGGGAACTCTTTCTTATAATTTAAAACCTACAGCTTTCAGACTCTTTCTTTCTGTGTGGGACGATGCCGGGGAGAGAAGGGAATGCGTCTAGGTGGCTAACAACAACAACACAACTACATTTTGGCTTTTCCCCCCATGAGATGAGTCCAGTGCATTGGACCAATGGATAAGAGAACTGAGCTGGCCCAAAAAGCGCTTGGACGCTCTACGTACGATGTAGATGATATGAAATCTAACATCCATCTAATCCAGGCGTTGGCTTATCTATCCAACAATTAAAATTATCCACATCATGAATCAAAATAGCTTATTTAAAAAAAAAAAAAAAAAAATCAAAAGGCTATTTTGTTTGCTACCCTACAGAGAGAAGACATTTTCAAATTTAAATCTTATAGCCCCATCCAGCATCATCAAATTGCAAAAATGGTTTCGTCATATATGGTGGTCATATTTGATTTCGTCATATATAGAATTATTATATATGGACCCCTAGCTCTGAACCATAATTGTGCAATCAACATTTATTACCCTGACCTGCATTAGGTTGGACAAATGCATAAGTGTATGTAGAAAGTAAATCATGAAAGTGATCCATTGTATGTATCCTTTCTGTCACTTTAAAGAAATAAACAATGGCAGAGTAGGAGGAGAAGGTAGACTAACTACCACAATAGAGTAATTACTCTTTAACGTGCATGTAGTTGTAGTTGATCCATACTCTCCTATTAAGGCTATAATCATAATCTTAAGGAGAGGGTGTTTGAATACCTATAATAAGTTTTTGTATTTGATCGGCGTGAGATTATTAATTTTGTTTTCCGCGTTATCTTTACTTGTATGATGAAAGAACATCTAAACTAAAGGTGATGCGTCCCATCAAGGATTTTTAACGAGCTTTATTCTTTCATGATCATATGTGAGTATGATTGTATAAGAAGTTCAAAATCTAGAAAGATTCAAGCAGTATATATCTTGTTATACCTAAAAATGGCTCACCAACGAGCATCCGACACGTGGGATGCTAGAAGCCAACTATAGGGTTGAGATTTTCCACCAAGGTTCTAAAACAATGGAACGGTCATGGGATCGGTCAAGGCCAAAATCGTTCTGATACTATTTTGGAACAATCTGAATTGGACCATATCGAACAGATCTACCCCTATTTTGTTTAACCCCTAGACTATACATGTGGAATAGGATCGGAAAGATCAAGATCAGGGATTGATCATGGTCATTACCATTCCATTCTGGCCAATACTAATTGTTCCGTTACTCTTTTTAGAACTATGCTCCCCACCGCCTCAAGGTAATTCTTGACAAAGGTAAACCGTCATTTCGCACCTCTTTTGGATATAGGGCTTCATCACACTAATCTCATAAAGAGGAAAAAAGAAATCCTAGGGCCTATTGCTCTTTCAGTTCCCAACACATATAGTTATTGTTGCTGAAAATACTGACTTTGGTATCGGAGAGTCCCATAGAGTCCATCTTCGATCCTCGGATCCTTAGGAATCAATAAAATCCTAACGACCCAACAAACTTATACCATTCATATGTGATTCATACCAAGTCAAAAAGGGAGTCCATGGAAGGTCTCTATACGTATTAAATGGCATGATTTCTATGTTGTTGTTTTCTTCTGTGGCTGAGTCAAATAAGTCCATGTGAACAACTACAACTCCAATCTCCAAATATCCTGGGTGGACTGGCCGCGATTGGAACAGTGATATTGCTTCATTTAAAACAAGCTTTGGTCTGCGACTAACTTGTCTTCCATGAAGCCCGTGGATTCACACCATTGGTCCAGAAGAAAGTAAAGCCATAAAGGGCGGCAAGGAATTTGAAAAGGGTTGTTGTGAATGGTTCTTGGTTTATATTTTCTCTGTTAGGTTCATATTTTTGGAAGGAAGAGAGAAATATAGATCGAGATGGAGAATGAGCAGCTTGTTTACCCTAGAACCGATCGCAAGACTGTAGAGAGAAATAGGAGAAATCACATGAAGACCCTCTACTCCAACCTCAGTTCTTTGATCCCAAATCAGAGCTCTAAGGTTCTCTCTCTCTCTCTCTCTCTCTCTCTCTCTCTCTCTCTCTCTCTCTTAATCCTATTATAATCGCAAATCAGTCATATTTAAGTTTATTATAATCCTATAAAGAAGTTAGGATTTTCTCTATATATATTTGTAACGAGAGTTCTTTTTCTATAATCTATTTAAGAGAGAGGTTTGAGGAAGAGTGACTTTAATCCTGTTTTCTACTGATAATGAAGCAGATCTGATCTTATGTGAATTTAGGTAATCTTGTTGAACCACGTAGATCTTTCTGTTTACATTGTGTGATTTTTTGTTTTTGTTTTTTTTGTTTTTTTTTTTGGGCACTGTTTTAGTTTCTCATTTTTCTATATTAAGGTTTAATAAAGTTTAAAATTAACTTTATGTCTTCTTTGGAAGAATAGTCATTAATCTTGTTATAGTTGTATCAAGCAGCTTCACCTTGCAGTATTTCAAAGTTGGAAGCTCTCTCTCTCTCTCTCTCTCTCTCTCTCTCTCTCTCATAATGATCTCTGTTGGACTTCCAGGAAATGCCACTGCCTGAACAACTGGAAGAAGCTACTAATTACATAAAAAGGTTAGAGAATAAATTGGAAAGACTGAAGGAGAAGAAAGAACACTTAATGGGGATAGAAAGATTAAGTAAAAGCATGAACAGTGGAATGATGGTAAAGTTGACAGCACCACCCCACATTGAGATTCATGATATGGGTTCTGCTTTGGGGGTGATTCTAGTAAGTGAGTTCGACACTCAGTTCATGTTCTATGAGATTATCCGTTTGCTTCAAGAAGAAGGAGCTGATGTTGTCAGTGCCAAATTTTCTGCAGTCAACCAAACCTATTTCCACACAATACATTCTGAGGTAAGTAAGAGCTACAGTTTGGATCTTGAGAAAACCAAACTACCAGGAATTAGTTTAAGTCTTTATGTTTTATGAGGTGAAGTGATCAACATTATGGAAATTCCAGGCTTTTATCTTCAGACCCAATTCCCACCACCATAGGAATTGCAATTCCCATGAAACAATGGATTTACCTTTGTTGGTGCATTCAAGGTTTAAGAACCTGGAATCGGATATGGGATCAGCCTCTATTGATTCTGATTGAAATTAGAATCCGAATCTGGCCAAATTGGCTAGAACCCTAGAAAGTGGAATTGAAAAGAAATAGAGATTTGGGAAAAAGATCACTTCCTGGTTGCATGCCCCCTACACCCAAAAGAGTTGGTTTCTCTCCTCTGAGGGCAATCGGCCCACCCTATCTCAAACCCTCCATGAGGTGTGCTCCCCCACACCTAAAAGATGTCTTACACTGTCCCACACCCGATGGTTGGTGTGATATGAGTGCAGTGGTTACCTGTAGGGGAGGGGATCTAATTCCCCTAGATACAAGGGGGGTGGCAAAAGACCACCCTGCCCATTGGTTAGATGCGTAGGAGTGTCAATCGTCGGGCCAGGCCTGCCTCGGTCAGGCCTAGCAGGGCATAGGTCCTTGGACCGTGACCTACCTATTTAAGGAATGAGTCGGTTCGATTGGTCTCGTGTTGGGTTTGGTCAGGTTCCGGGCTTTAATCGGGCTTCTCCTAATCAAACCTTAAACTGGGTAATATACCAATAAAGTCTTAAATGAGCTTTAAACAGTCTTTATTTTTCTTATCTTTAATCTATTTTTTTAAATTATCAATAATTTTGAAAAGATATTACACTTAATTACAATCAATAATTGACAAAAATATCAATATATACCCTATTCTATCCCAGAAAATCAAAATATAAATATAAACGATCGAGTTAAATGTGTCGGTTTGAGTCGGGCTTGTAAAAGGGGCCGGCCGATCAGGGGGCCCATTGGGCTTACCCTTGCACCATGTACTATCTATTTATAAACAGGCCAGCCTTAGGCCCGACACATTTAATAATCATTGTAGGCCGGTCCGATCTTTAAATGGTCGGGCTTGATCGTTCCAACCGATGCGGGCTTAGGATTGACACCCACTAGATGGCAGATGCATGTGCACCTCCCCTTCTTCGTCTCCACACTGGCACAATGGCCACATGACCAAATAGCGATCCTCAGTCTAAAAGATTTTTACCGATCCATGTGTTCTGGAGTTTTTCATTTAAAAGATTTGTTGATCTTGCTATTATAGGTAAGTTTCACTGAATTTTTTTTTATTTTTATTTACTGACTATAAAAAGAGAAAAAAAATGACAAAAAATGAAGATCAAAGAACATCAGTGGCCGATTCCAATCAAGGTTGCAGAATCGATTTATTGAAATCAGGGTCAGCTTATTCCACCAACTCTGATTTCAGCTAATTCCATCCACTCTGATTTCTGAAACCATGGGTGCAGTTGGAACTAATACTAATGCAATCATGGGAGTTGAAATTACCATGGTCAATCACTCCCCCTTTTCAGTACTTTTACTGTCAAATTTTGAAGAACCAACAGCTTGTATATTGTAATAGAAAAATAATGAGTTATTTCTACTTTGTTCTTGCCTTCCTTTTGTATAGGTAGGAGAGTCTTCTCTTGATTCTGGAGCTGCAAGGATATCCAACAGACTAACAAAATTTGTCCATGAATACTTCCTTCTCTCTGAACATGTGGCCCAGACTGTTCAGCAGTGTTCAACCTCTACCAATCCTCTTTTAATTTGAGAATCATTGTCAAGAGATTATGGACTTTGAAAGGAAGAATTACAAGATCCATTTTGGTAATGGTTTTTTGAATTGTGTTTAGAGTTTCAAGATCACATACTGCATGTCAACCTGTACTGGCATTTTCCTATTATTTCTTAGCACAAGTGATGTTCTTCACCCATTTACTTGCCATTCCAATCTTTACTGTCCTTGTCTCATTGATGGGTAGGGTAGAAGATAGAGTACTCTCACCTTACCCATTCAAGTCCCCATGTGGGACTCTTTATGTGCTTATTCATATTTTATTTGTGTACCTTATATGTATGATTAGGTGATGACATCTGTTCTATGCTCCTTCATCCACCCGTAATGTTAGCAGGTAGGTTAAATTTCATCACCCAACTGTACATGCAGCATACATGTACGGATAGGTGATCCGGGATCCCTTAAAGTAGGTAGGAATCTTGCCTACTCAACTAGCTCAATCTTGATGGGGAGAGGGGGAGTAAGGGTAAGGAAACCTTCCCCATTTAGTTACACAGGAAAGATAAGCTTGGCCAGACTTTAATGCCTAGGTAAGATACAGACAAGAATGCCACCGGGGGGGGAGGAGGGGGAAGTGAGCCCGGATCCTCTCCATGTCGGTCTACACCTCATGGTTGGTGTGAGATGGTGGCTTGAGGTTAAAAAACATGGAGATGATCCAAATTGAGAGAGAAAGGGTAATAAAACCTTCCCCAGTTAGCTACACAGGAAGGATAAGGTTGGCTAGATTTTATTACCTAGCTAAATGGGTAAGGTATCGACATTTATATCCTTCTGGTTTACCTTCTTTTTTTTTTTGGTTAACGAAAAATCAGTTGAACCTGTCGGGTATTACCATTCAGGCTCAAAGGTAAACCCTAGTTACACGCAACCTGTCTAGTTTACCTTTTTACCTCTTACCTATAAAAGGAGGAATATTTAAATAATGGGAAGTGGTTTTGTGTTTGGAAGCGTGGCCTATGCTAGTAGTACATATATGCCTATTGCTCTTTTCCCCTAAACAAGGGGTATGAATGTCTTTTTACATAGAGAGGAGAGAGATTGACATATGGGAGTGTTGCCATAGGCCACATTCTTGGACAATGTACTTATTCCCTTAATTTGCAGGAGAAAGACCCTGCCTGTTTGGCGTTCCCTACGCCCAGACACAAATAGGTGTGAAAATACCTAATTACCCTTATGTGCACTAGGTATTTTCACACCCAATTGTATCTTGGCATAAGGGCACAAACGAGCAGAGTTCCTTTCCTCATAATTTGCAAATGTTATAAGGGAAGGGGTCGAACATGCACTTTTGAGGTGAAATAAGAAGAAAAAAACCAAAAGAGAGGATATTATCGATGATTAGCCAAATAGATAGAAGAAATTATCGTCCATTCGAATCAAATAGAGGTGGGTATTATTCCATTTCTGTGGTTTAGAGCTCCAGACCACGGTGTTAATTACTTGATTGGTGGATCAGAAAATTTTTTTCTATGTTATAATTTAAGGAAAAACTTGCCCACACTGCAAGAGTGTAATTTTCTTCTCTCTTGGATATTTTTATTATTATTTGTTTCTATTATAAATATACGAGTCTCATATTAATGATAACTTTTCAAGACAAACATTGGTGTCACGTGAAAATTCTTTCCCACACTAGCAGTGTGGCTCTCCCTATAATATATATGGGTTTTAGATTTTAGGCCATAAGAAATCATTGCCCATGGCCCTTTTTTATTGTTTATGTTGTCTAAAAGGTAGTTAGTTCATTGTTCATTATGTTAAATCATATGAATATCTTTTAAGAAAAATTATTATTGTCATGATGGTATATTATGTTTCAAATATTATGAAATATTTATTTTGTTATGTGGGCAAATGATATGTGTATTTTAAAGTTCGATAAGAGTATATCATCAAGATTAGCTACACGTGAAATTTTATACTTTAAATCAATACCCTTTTGTATTGATACACATCCTGTGTATGTGTATGTCCATATATATGTACCATTAAAACTGTAAATATTATTGTGCATTATCCTAACCTTGAGTGGGGACAAACAACTAAGATTTATTTTTAAGTTTTGGAACCATCACCTTTCAATGTTACATGGATTACTATCCATATTTAAATATTAAGCTAAAATACTTCACTATGGTATGCTCCGTCTATCTTATTAGTCTTCGTGCCTAGTAATGGAACTTTTACTTGGACCATATTGGGATCCCTAACCTTGTCAAGAAGGGTACGTAAGAGTAAGACTTATTCAATGTTTGTTCGATCCCCTAGGGGGTAGATACACTAAAAATAGATATGATGTATATTAATACTTAAGAAAAACTTCCCAATGATGTTAGTGTGCAAATTTCCTTCCATATATGTCATTTTATTGTTATTATATTGTTTTCTGAATATGTAAGTTCCATGTGGATGATATAACATTTTAAGACACCCATTGATATGGCTTGCAGATTCCTCCCCACATAGATAGTTTGGGGAACCATCTCCCTAATCCTAATTAGTTGTTATCACAAAGCGTGTAAAACCCAAAATGAAAATAGAAGCAACGGATGAAAAAAAAAAATTAAAACTTCGTTGGTATTTTATGCTGCTGGTACAAATTAGCCCAGACAAAGAAGGATTGCACTACTAAAAAGTTGGGGCTGACCACCACTAAATGCCCAAAATTGCGCCATATTCTTTATTATATATATATATATATATATATTTGTCTTTAATTTTCATTATTCTAGCAAAAATTCTTTCACAAATTCTACTGCAATTAATGACTTGTGGCGGTATTAGCTAGAGTTTGGATCTGCTACTCATATGATCACATGATCAACTAATGAAGAAGGGTATATTTAGAAGCAAAAGATATAGGTGTTGGATGCTGACATATAAGACCAAGTGATTATACTGACATCTTACTATTACAAGAGTGAAGTCTATGAAGAGGGGTATTTTTTGAAGCAAAAAAGCCAGGTGTTGGATATTGACATGTCCAACTAGGTGATCGTACAAACTATTGATCCTTTCTCGTATTAACTACTACATGTGTAGGTAGAATTAGCAGCAATGGGGATTTTTTTTTTTTTTTTTCTTTTGGTAGGAAGCTAGTCTTAGGCTGCGTTTGGTAGGCATTCAATTCCAAAAACGACGTTTCGTATCAAAAAAATTAATTTTCAGTTTCTGTGTCAAAATGTCGTTTTAAAACAATAAATGGTGTTTGGTGAACCTGTTTCAAGAATGATAACTCTAGTTACTCACTTTTTTTGTATTTGAATGAAATCGAAATGACAGAATAAGGTTTTGTTGTTCCATCATTTTGTGTTTCTACCCTTTTTTTTTTCACCAAGTTGATACAAAACACTTTATTTCGTTTTTTTGTTCCCATAGAATAAAATAACGCTTGAAAAGTTTTTCTTAATGACTACAAAATGCAGCCTTACTGCCACTAAAAATTATACTTTTAGTGGTGGTAAGAAGCACCACTCGATGTACTACTTTATTAAAAAACCCAAAAAGAGTTGGAGCTAATAACGGGGTCTATCCTCCTACTTAAGTACTTAGGCTATGTTTGATAGTCATTCATTTTTAGAAACGATATTTTGTATAAAAAAACAAGAATTTCAGTTTTTGTGTCAAAATCCCGTCTTACAAAAAAAAAAAATGGTGTTTCTTGAGCCTGTTTCAATAACAATTAGAGCCCGTTTGGTATCGTTTCTGTTCCAGAAATGCCGTTTCGTGTCAAAAACGAAATTTCAGTTTCTGTGTCAAAATGCAGTTTTTAAACGAAAAAATGGTGTTTCAAAATTTCATATTTTTATCGGGATTTTTTTTTTTTTTTAAATGGAACGAAACTGGGAAGACGGAACTCCAATCTCGTTTTAAAAATTTTTTTTTTTCACTTTTTGTTCCAAAAAAACTGAAACGGACCATAAATGCACCAAACAGAAGATTCCATTTTTTCGTTCCAATAGAACAAAAAAAACTCCAAAACTGTTTTTTTAGAACGATACCAAACGGAGCCTTACCCAAGTTGTTCCTTTTTTTTTTTTTTTTTTTTTTTGTGTGTGTGTGTGTGTGTGTGTGAATTTGGAATGAAATCGAAACGGCGGAACAAAGTTTTATCATTCCATCATTTTGTGTTTCTAATGTTTTTTTTCTCTTTTCGTTCGAAAAAAACCAAAAAAATCAAGTTGACACCAAATACTTCATTCAATTTTTTTGTTCCCATAGAACAGAAAAACGTCATAAATGTTTTCCTACATAACTACCAAATGCAGCCTCAGCCTTAGATGCAACAAATGGAAAATCCTTGATTATGGACTTGAATTTTATGTTCAACTTTATATATATATTAATAGTATTTTGAGTTTTTTCCCAAAAAATAGTTAATCTGCGGCCGTAATTAAACCTATCAATAAATCTAATTTTTTAAGTAAAAAAAAAAAAAAGACCTCCCCTACCGCGCCCATGGCCCCTTCTATCCTACCCCCCCCCCCCTTGCCACCTCCATGAGCATTAGGAGAGGCAGTAGCCATAGTAGAGTCATCCTTAAATGGCCTTGGGTAGGATTTTTGCCTCATGGGCTGGGCTCGATTCTATAAATCCCAACCCAAGGTTGGGTTGGGCCCAAAAGCCAATGTATGTATAATTCTATACATGGTAGTTTTGACACATTATATACATGTTAACACCATGTACATGTGAAGTTCACCATTGCCAATAGGTTTGGTAGCCTGGTGGAAGGGAGCTCTTGTCCCACCATTACTTGAGTCAGTTGATAGTGGGTTCAAGTCGGCATGCTTTACTATTGCTTGTTGGTCCTATGCAAACATTACTTGTCATAAAGGGGCTTTGGCCTCAAGCTTATGATTACTACCATGGAGCACCATTTTTCTTTATAAAAAAAAAAAAAAAAAGTTCACCATTGATTTATATAAGGTGAAGTTCTTCCTTAGATTATACATAAATAGGTTTGCCCCATTCGACATATTATATAGTACCATGTATAAGTGGATGAATAAAATTCCCCCTTCTCCGTGTTTTCGAAAAAAAGAGAGCTAAGTAGAACCTATGCTATTATATGAGGTGCAATATACAAAATTCCTGACATAATTTAATTTTTTTGGGTACAAATTTCTCACATAAAATTGAAAGATTGAAGACTTGAATCCTTTAATCTAAAATGAACAGAGCATCGGTAACTAAAAGCCTAAATTTCAAGTTTAATACTTTAAAATTAGGATCAAGTTTCCCTACGATGATGGAGAGGTGAACCTCATGCGCTGTGAAGGAAAACTTATCATTAATGACACTACCAATTTGGTATTGCCTACGTCTAGACACAGACAGACACGAAAAGACCATACTACCTTTTTATCCCATGCAATGAAGATGCTCCTATATAGGGGTGTCAACCGGTCGGGCTTGAAGACTTTCAAAGGCTACACCGTGTCCGCCCATTTAACTAATCGGGCTTAGTTATTGAGGGCATGATACACTTTATATTCGGTCGGTCGGTCTCGGGTTATAATCGGGCTACCTTAATCGGGCTTTAGTCGGGCCTTAACCGGGCTACGAACATATTTAATGTTAAACGGGCTTTAACCGGTTTTTAAACGGGCCCTCTTTAAAATGTGCTCTTATATTCCGGCCCACTCATGTAAGCCCAAAAAAATGACAATAAATTAATAAATGATACCAAATATAACCATTATTTAAAATGTGAACATATCTTTACTTTTTACTTTTTATTCTTTAATTTGGGGGGTAAAATAGGTATTCTACAATCATTAAAGGGTCGGGCCAAGTCGGTGCACAATAGGTCGGACTCGGTCGGGCTTTATTCGGTCGGTCTCGGTCTGGCACCCGACGGTCCAAGTAGCAAAACCGAGACCAACCATTTATAAACGGGCCGGGCTCAAGCCCGACACATTTAATAAACAGTCCGGTCTGGGACGGTCTATAAACGATCGGTCCCGATTGCGGGCCACGAATTGACACCCCTACTCCTATACACCCTTCCAATGACTCTACACACTGACGACCTACACCAAACATGCAGGGCTTTTTCTACCTAAAATTATATACAAATTTCAATCCTTACTCAAGCTTGGCTTGGTCTGGCTGAAGCTTGATAGACCGGAGCTCAAGCCGAAAAATCCCACCCATAGATCAGCCCCGGTCCTGGCCCAGGTCAAGGATAGGACAAGCACCAAACAGGGACAGGCCCTTCAAAGACATGGAGGCCCAGCTCAGCCTAGTTACGCCCCTAGTCCTGCTTCTACAGTCCTACACAGCGGCTTTTCTAAACCGAACCTGATACGCTGTTGGAGGCTTGGAGCTAGCGTTTAGACAAGAAACCTTCGGTTCCTCTAAGGAAACCCTAGCAAGCCGCACCATCTCTGCTACTCTTAAACTAACGCAGAGAAGGAAGGGGAATTAGGGTTCTACAGAAGAGAAGAGAAAACCCTCCTCAGAAAGAAGCAATCAATCAAGCAATGGTAGGGTTTGAGATTGGAACGGTTCCGTTCAACCCAGATGGTTGGGGTCCCCCGGAGACTCCTGCAGCACTCCTTGCCAACCACCCAAGCAATGTCCCTTTTGCTCCATTCTCTCGCTCTGAGAAACTAGGCCGCATTGCAGATTGGACTCGTAACTACAACAACCCTTCTCGTGGCAACAAAAATCCTTCCGACGCCGTTTTCGATTTCACCCTGGACGACTCCTCCGCTGCCCTAGCTGCCGACGACGATTCCAATTTCCGCCTCGTCGATGGTAAACCCCCACAGCGTCCAAGGTTCGGACCCAAGTGGCGCTTCCAACAGCAACGCCAACTCCCCCAGCGGCGTGACGAAGAGGTCGAAGCCAAGAAGCGAGAGCAGGAGAAGGAACGAGCTCGCCGTGATCGTCTCTACAACCTCAACCGCTCTGGCGCTAACGTCCAACGACGTGAAGCTGCGGTCTTCAAGTCCTCTGTCGATATCCAACCCGAATGGACCATGCTCGAGCAGATCCCCTTCTCTACTTTCTCTAAGCTCTCCTTCTCTGTCCCTGAACCCGAAGATCTCCTCTTCTGCGGTGCTCTCGAGTTCTACGACCGAACCCACGACCGTGTCAATCCAAAGAACGAGAAGCGCTTGGAACGCTTTAAGAATCGCAACTTCTTCAAGATTACCACCACCGACGATCCCATCATCCGTCGTCTCGCCAATGAGGATAAAGCTACTGTCTTTGCTACCGATTCGATTCTTTCTAGTCTGATGTGTGCTCCCAGATCGGTTTATTCTTGGGATATTGTGATTCAGCGTGTTGGGAACAAATTGTTCTTTGATAAGCGTGATGGCTCGCAACTTGATCTGTTGTCTGTTAACGAGACGTCCCAGGAGCCCCTGCCGGAAGCTAAGGAAGATATTAATTCTGCGCATGCCTTGAGTGTTGAAGCCGCTTATGTTAACCAGAATTTTTCACAGCAGGTTTTGGTTAGGGATGGTAATAAGGTTGCTTTTGAGGAGCCTAATCCTTTTGCTTCCGAAGGAGAAGAGGTTGCTTCTGTTGCTTATCGTTACCGGAGGTGGAAGCTTGATGATGATATGTACCTTGTTGCGCGTTGTGAGCTTCAGGGTGCCACAGATGTGAAAGGGCAACAAGCGTTCTTGACCTTGAATGCCCTTAATGAATTTGATCCTAAGTATTCGGGAGTTGATTGGAGGCAGAAGCTGGAGACGCAGAGAGGGGCAGTGTTGGCTACAGAGCTGAAGAACAATGCGAACAAGCTGGCAAAGTGGACTGCTCAAGCACTGCTGGCAAGTGCAGACATGATGAAGTTAGGTTTTGTTTCAAGAGTTCATCCTCGAGATCACTATAACCATGTTATATTAGCTGTTGTTGGATATAAGCCGAGGGAGTTTGCCACACAGATTAATCTGAACACTTCTAACATGTGGGGAATTGTGAAGTCCATTGTGGATTTGTGCATGAAATTGGATGAGGGAAAATATGTTCTGGTGAAGGACCCATCGAAGCCGCAAGTTAGGATATATGAGGTTCCTGCAGATGCATTTGAAAATGATTACGAGGAAGAGCCATTGCCTGAGGACGAACAGGTGCAACCGCTAGCGGAGGGGGATGCTAATGGTGGGGAGGCTTTGGCATCTGCTAACGATGTGGAGGAGGAGAAGATTGAAGCCGAAGGCTGAGGGGTAATAATTTTTTTCCCGTAAAGATTCTTGTTCATTTTAAACATAATACTTGGTTTCATGATTCAGGGCTGCTTTGTTCCTTACCCTTTATTTTTCTTTTTGGGGCGAGGCTTTTTATGGTTGTTCTTATTCTTGCTCTTCAGTGACTGAACTTATGGTTTGTAGGATACAGTGTTGCGTACTTTAGAAGAAAGATTGATATACTTCCTGTATAAGAATTTATTTCCCTTTCAAGAAAGTCTGTAGTTTCAGTGCTGTGCTGTTATTCTGGTGCAGAGATAGTTAATGTGTTGCATTTGTGATTACGTATTCTTTACCCATCACATTGTATCTCTTAGGTAAGGTCACAGTTCACAATAGATTAGTACTGTGGTCATTGTGTGGTTTGTTAATCTTGAAGAAAGGGAAGGGCACATGAGATGTTTAATGAACACCTAAGGTTTTGACGAGACTGTTTTAAGTTTAATAAAATGGAACCTGTATGAACTACATGTGGGTGAATTTTCTAGCTGGGAGGCAGGGCCTTGTTGTGAAAAAGATACGATTCAGATGATTAGGGTTTAAAATCAAGGTAAATGTGTGAAACTAGTGTTTTAAAAAAGTCAGTGTTTTGAAGTAAAACTTTGTAGGATGGTTTAGCAGGGAGAAATTCTTAGGTCAGATGGACGAAGTGGGTTTGTGATTGAAATTTCAGTAAAATATTGAAGTCATCCTTAAATTGTGAGGCATGATGGCTTTCTAGTCGATGAGACAAAAGCAATGATTAATGCTAAGTTGGAGCTATGGTGATCAATCTTAGAACAAGAGGTTTTAGGATTAGTAAATCGAAGATGGAGTATATGATGTGTAACTTTAGTCACAATATGATGGATAATGATTTGTTAAAAATTGAGGAAAGAGAGATACCGCAAAGCAACTATTTTAGATATTTGGGGTCAACTATAGATAAATGTGACATTAAAGGATGCTATTTCATAGATGATTAAAGTGGGATGGATGAAGTGGAGAAGTGCGACCGGAGTATTGCTTGGCTATGATATGATGTATGGGGCGGAATAATTAAGAAGTGTCAAATAGAGAAGCTATGTGTAGCAGAGATGAGGATGTTAAGATGGATGTGTGGCAAAACCAAGTAGGGTAAGGTAAGGAATGAATGTGTTAGAGTTGTTTTGGGAGTTGCCCCGATCAATAAAAAGCTTCGAGAAAGTCATTTGAGGTGTTGTGGTCATGTTCAACGGAGGCTCGGGGATGCCCCAGTAAGGAGAGATCTGATTCTGATTGAAGGAGATAAAAGAGTTTGGGGCATTCTTAAAATGACCATACAAAAAGTAGTGAGGATTAACATGCATAGTTTAGGTTTTGTCCCATGTATGGCCTCAATAGAGCCGACTGGAGGGCAAGGATCCATTTAGCTAACCCCATTTAGCCGAGATTTTCCTGACTTGCTAGTGTTGTGCTCCTTCCTTTTTTACTTTCATTTCCCTTACCTTTTTCATTTCCTTTATTTTAATTTTAAATCTCCTCTTTGTTTTGTATGGATCCATGTAGCTCACCCCATAAAGTTGGGGACAAGGTTTAGTTTGTTGTTATTGTTGATGGCTTTCTAGGTTTTCTATTAAATGAGTATCTGCAGTAGTCGGATGATTAAGTATGCCCATAATGTGGGATGGCTGGAAAAAGATGGAATTTATTTGACTGAAATTTCAAATAAGAAAATCTCCCTAACTTGGAATTGTATAGTTTGATGGATTTCAGGGGTTTGGATGGAATTTAGAACCTAGAGTTGACATATGGGACATGGCATCAAGGTATATGGACTAATGTGGCATATTTGTATCCAGATCGGGCGTGTACGATACATAATCGATACATAAAAACATTATCTATACTCTATAGTTATGATACAGGCGGGGGTACCCGATACAGATCGATGGACTGATTCACTTGATTCACAACCAAAATTGACAGAAATTATTAAACAAGCCAAATTTCACTTTAAAGCTCATCGAAGTGGAGATCGAACATCAAACATGCGGGTTGAAGTATGTAAAAATTGTTTTTATTTTTAATTGATTTTTTTTTTTTGGCCTAGTATCACATCTAAACTGGAAAACTAACTAAGATTTGTATCATCTTAAATGACTTGTGATGTGTAATTTGTAATTATGTTTGTGCTGAGTACTTATTATTAATAGTTACATACTGCTTCAGGTTTGTCTGATATGTTACTAGTAGAGGAGTAGTACAGTTAACTTGTATGGATATAATGTATGTTACTTAATACTTAGTAGTATGTGTTTACCTACATATTGTTCACTTGGTTTGGACCTTTAGGGGTTACTTTAAGCTAGTATCCTAACACGCGAATTGATTCCCCCCCCCCACCCCAACCCCCCCCCCAAAAAAAAAAATCTTGCTTAATTGTTTCTTATTACTAGTCAGTAGGTTTGATACTGCACTTGCTAATGAAGATTTGAATCACAGAGATGTTGTGAAGACATATATAATCTGACATTGGTTGGATATCATTATTTATTGTTTATTTATGGTGCATAGTGCTTTAATCAATTGTTTGCATGTATCATAAGGCATGTCTTTGCGTATCAAAATGTATCTAGCGTCCCTGACACACCTCTTAAAACCAGATTTCAGATATCGTTGCTCAATACCGATACTTGACACCATCGTATAGGATACACTTAGCTCGCCTCAAGGAGTTGGGATAAGGTTTAGTTGAGTTGAATTCTTGTTTGATAAACTTCGAGCTGGTGTGGCTTATTATACATTTTAGGCTTTAAAATAGAACACTTTATTTCATCATATATTAATGTAGGACTAGATTGGACACCCAACTAGACCCAAATCTGCAGGAACTTTTATACCAGAGAACAACCAAAACCAGTAGCAAACTTATAGCAGAACATTAGACTTCGACCACAAACCAGAATTGATAAACGATCTCAATGAACAGTAACCAAAAGCGAAATAAATCAGCAGCAGTCTTAGGATTAAACCAGAAATTTTAATAACAATATAACACCTCCAGTAGGTTCAGATTACATATGCTAATAGTCCAGAATGTCACAGTAACACAGAACAAAAAACAGAATCTAAATCTGGGCAGATTTGACAATCGGCCAGAACTGCTTGACAGTTCACTCCAGCAGATCCAGTGGTCTGATTGACCCCAAAATTGGATCGATCCTTCCTCTGGATAGGATTATCCTTCGATCAGAATAAGGAGGCCATCGGATGGCAGGTTCTCCAAAAACAGCTGGGCCGATAGGAATGAAAACAGAGAAGTTTAACCCAGAAATCTGCAGAGAAGTTTGATCACTTACCTGAACTGCTGGAGAAGAGATTCAATAAGAAAACCAGATAATAAAAGACCCACTCGGACTTCTCGCGGCAGAGTGTCGATCGGATCACACACCAATCCTTAACCCTTGATCAAACACAAAGGTATAGCCATGGAGCAACCCAGCGGCAGCAGCATGAGAACTTTTTTTTAATTGTCAAAATCGTGGCTCATAAAAGAGCCCTCTTCTTTATTTATAATGACGGGGAGGGTTTACAAATAATAGCAACTCAGAGTTACTAAAAACTGATTACAAGAAGTTACTAAAAAGTGAAATTTTGAATCTAATGAAAATAGAAACTAGCCTTAAACAGAAATTAGAAACTAACAATGACTTGAAATTAGAACTAACTTAGGACTTCAAAATAGAAACTAAATTAGAAACTATTAAGCTACTAATAATCTCCATCAGCAGCCCAAATCGTGGGCTGACTTGGACCATATCTGGGTCGACCCAGTCAGCCACTTGGGTTGACCTTGGTCTTGGTTCTCCTTGTGTAAACCTTTGTCGGTACTGCATCATATATTCATATTCATCTGGAAAGAAGTAGAAGGGAACACTTCATTTCTTTCCATAGCATTTGAAATTGTTGTTTTTGCATTAAAAGAAATGCTGCAAAGAGGTGTATTATGCTTTTGTGGATTAGAACTGTGGATGTTTTGTGACCCTTTCTCCTTTCATAGGTGTTGGGAGCAAAATATTTTGTCAGTATTTAGACCATATTTTCATGCATTACGAGGTTCTTCTGAGGATATGGTTTAACTTTCCTACTCGTATTCAGTTGTTTGTTTCTTGAAACATCATTGACTTGATTGGATCAAAGGATGGTGGAATCTCATGGAGTTCATGGTAGGGTGCTTGGCAGTTCATCTTGCAAGCTAATCTTTCATTTTTATGAAAAGAAAAAAAAAACACTAATAGAAAGCTTTATTTGCATATGAAATCATTGATAGGGTCAAAGTGAGGAGACCTCACTAGGATTTTGCCTTGAAGAAATGTATTTTGATTTATTTTCAGCATTTTCTGTCTGGTTTGATTTTTATAAAGGGCCAAGGTAGAGATTGAGGGGCATTTAATTTAAAAATTTATCACCCTCTCTCTCTCTCTCTCTCTCTCTCTCTCTCTCTTAATTGTATACAAGATTCATTACATCAATAAACCTAAAAGTCAGAAGCCCAAAGTCCATAGAGTCGATGGTGCAGATTTATGGCTGAACCGGATTGACCCTTCTGGAAATTTAGGTGGCGATGAACCGGTCCAATTTTTGGGTCCAGTAGGATATAGGGACTTTGAGTTATTTGTAATTTTGCAATTTATTCATTCATTTATTTATTAGAATTAGATAACGTTAGTAATATTTGCGTATTTGGTTTCAAAGTCTAGTTAGAGTTTGGTTTAGAGTTTAATTTCAGTTTTAGGTTACAATTACGAGTCCTTATTTATCTCTTTTAATACAGCATTATAATCAAATGATAGGCAGATATGATGAATTGAATTTGTTCGAGTTGTTTATCGTTACTAGGCTGGTACAAAAGCAATAGGTTGTGAGACCTGTCTTCTTCTGCCCTCTCCTTTCTCTTCCATACTCTGTTTCCAGTGATAATAGCATGTCAACACAATCGAGTTAATCTCTTTTTCCATGGTCCCTTTCTTCCTGTGGCTTGGGGTGCTGATATTTCTCCTGGAGACTGCCCATTGTATTGGATTTCAGATTGAAACTCAAAACGGTTCCGAGAGATATCTCCTTGAATTCAGATCTGAACCAAAAGCCATTGTCCTACCTGGATTCAGGTATTTATTACTGATTTATGGGCTTGAGATTGAGTATTTTGCTGCATCGTTTCAAGAACACAGTGGAGTCAGAATTCCTTCCTGAAATTTTTGTTCGATTGAAGTCCTCATGTGAGAGAACTCACTTGAATCAAATTTTGTTTACCTTCACTGTTCTCTCAAGCCTGAATGAAGGTTGAAGACAACTATCATATTGAGAAGTTGAAGCCCTTTTCTTTTAGTTTCTGACATTTACCCCTCCTTTTCCACTTTATTTCCCTTAACCCTTATCTTAACTTCATTTCCAATACTATCCCCATATTAAAAAAAAGACCTTTGAGTCCTAAAACATATCCACCTTCCAAAGTAGCCTTTCTATCTGGTTATATAGAGATTGCGACTCTCCCCTGTATGTATTTAGATTTTAATTGTTGAGTGACCCACAAGTAAGATCCGAAATGGGTTTTGGAATCCCAAATCCACGTCAATCCAACAAACAATAACAAACTCAACCTTATCCCCACCATGGTTTTGACCAATGATCAGGGTCCCAAAATTTAGGTCGAAATTTCCGAAACCAGGTATTTTTTTCTAGTCTATTTTGCAAGAAATTTGGGTTGAAACCATCAAAACTAGAAATCTCAAAAATTCGAAGCTTAGAACTATGATCCCAACTTGAGGGACCCAATTGAATAATCTTAATTGCATCAATTCCCCCTTGTTTGAAAAAACTTGCCCTTGAGTTTTGTAGGATTGGACAATCATCACCACTCTATCGGCATCATCAAACACTTGCTTACGAACAATCCATTGCCAGACGTCTAGGATTTGTGGAGGAAGAAGAAATATATAATCTCGATCTCCTTACGAACAAGCCAAGTGGTGTCTCTTCAATTGCAATCTATTCTTGTGGCTTATCAGCTTCAATCGGATTGTCAATCAATTCCTCTTGTGGTTGCGTTGTTGGTGTTGCTTCAACTGGCTTTAAAGGTCTATCACATTGCAACCCTTTCAAGACAATAGTGTGTAGTAGATGAGAAGGCTTTAACATACATTAGTTCCCTTAATGGGCAAAGGCAATATTCGGTTCTTTCATCCATGGTTGACTGACTATGATGACATGTTTGGAAGAGGGAAATACATGACATTTAATACCATCAAAGTAGCAAGAAACTGAAAATTTGATGAAAACATAACCTTCAGATCCAATGATGATCCCATCTGTCTTAGACAACATGCTTACTACGGACTGAGATGTGATTCTCATTTTTCCGTTTATTGATGTAATGGACCTCTTTTATAAGCCCATAACTGTGGTCTTAATTCTATACAAAGAATTTATTATATAGTAAGATTGTGTGGTCCCATGCGCTGTTAAGTTAGTTTGTTTAGTTTAGAAAAGTGTTTATTAAGTATTTTATGTCAATAGTTTATGCTATTTGGAGTCTTCTACAGCAAGGATTTGATCAGTTTAAGTGTGTTTTCATTTAGGTAAATTAAAGAGATAGTTGTTTATTTATTAGTTTATGAATCCTAAAGCCAGTTTATTTGGTGTTTATAATTTATAAATAGGTTACAATCATTCACGGATTTATAGAGTTTGGAATGGGAAATTGATTTTATAGTGAAAGTGAGTTGGGATGGCTTCTCTCTCTCTTTCTTTTCTCTATTATCTCTCCCCTCCCATGCAATTAGTGTTCTTTGGTGTTTTTTTTTCTTAGACATTATTCTTCTTTTTGTCAATTACATGTTTCTTACCAAAAGAGAAAGCAGAGAGCTCTATCCTGATTTGAATAAGCAAGGCATCACACAGTCATTGAGATGAGTAACTATACTATTGATTACTGCATGCTGCTCATCCAATTCTTCTATGATCTTTTCGCCACATTTTTAACTGTGTTGATTGCTATGTTGGGGACTGGGAGTTTACCTTGAATCTTTGATACCTTCTTCAGCCATTGTGCTGGGCAGTGAAGTTAGCAATGCTATGATTAGGAAGATGCACACTTCAAATATGTTAATTCTAAAGCTTCTTATGCATGCACGTCATTCTCTTGCTCCTGTATCTGTCAATGTGTATCGTATCCATTCCCTGGCTTTGATTTGGCCCCAAGGTGGCCTAGCTAGGTTCCTTCCTGTAATCAGTGGACACTAAATATATTGCCCCACTTGGAAATGGTAGGCAATTAGCCAGAGCAGCAGATGCTGTAGCAAAACTGATTGCAAAAGAGGGTAAATCGGCCACATTAAATT
>NC_056567.1:31034643-31037267 GCF_013358625.1 Macadamia integrifolia | reverse complement strand
ATCCCCATGGGGGTGGTAAAGGTAGGGCCTCAACTAGTAGGAAAAAAACCCACAACCCCTTGGGGTTATCCTGCTCTTGGAAGAAAAAGTAGAAAAGCTGGCAGAATTGTTGTGTGGGCAGATTTAATGTGACCTTTAGTCTTTTCAGTCCTTTCCCTTTCTTAGGAAGATATCTATTGAAGAATATGAAGTTTCTTGGATAGATTATAGTAAAAGAGATGGTCATTTTCTCATTCAGAGAGAGGGTTGTGAGACGTAAGTTTCATATTATAATAGGAAAGTATTTGCTGAAAATAGAAATTTCTTGCCTTCTCCCGATGTATTTTATCACATGACAGTGGTCTAGTTGCACACGTCGAAGGGAAGAGGGAATCTTATGTTGGAGTTTTTGTTTGTGGAATCTTTAATTGTTTTTACTGGTCATATGGGTCTCATACCTATGTAGAAGAATTGTGGAGGTGGCTTCTTGTTTAAATTCCAGTTCTTTCATTTCCATGTAATGATCAACTCATTATTGCCATTGGGAATGGACAACCGTGATGGGAGCCTGGTAAGGCTCCATTGCGGAGGCTCCCTTGGATCGTGCAGCACTTGTGCATGTGATTTGCTTTCCTCTTTGATCTTCTATATATAACTTTTGCTTAATGTGTTCTGATGCTGTGATGCGGCTGAATCTGTAATATTTCACGAACTAAATTTTGATCTGACTTCTCTGATCTCCCATGCTCTACATTCTGAAATTTTCTCTTTTACTTGCCACTTCACATCATGTTTCTTCTTCCTATGGGTAACTGTTTTGTTCTGGCTTTTGCAATTCAGGATCGGAGGATACTGAAAGATTGTGGGAACAATTGAGGAGATCGTGAATTTGAATTTATCAATTCAACTCTACTGTTCGTAAGCGTGAGCAACTCCATATTTTTGTTTGTGGTAGAACTCGAGGAAGATGACTTCATTAATTTTGCTTATCTTTGTTGAGTTTGTGTACTGGATTAAAGATGGAACATTTATAGAAAGCCACAATAGAAAGATTGTTAGCATGGCTGTTTAATTCAGATTATTAGAAGATAATGTGAGGTTCTCTAAAGAATACTGTAGTGATGCATCATCCTGAAGCATGGTAGTCAGGTCATTCCAGTAAAACTAAATGCTGCATTTAGGTAAAGGCTTTAACTTGTTTTAGGAAAGAGGGGTTGGTTGTTTGATGGGTTTGCTTCCAAGGTTGCCATAAAACCTAGAATGGATTGGGTAACCAACTGCCTCACTTCTACCTGGGCCCGTGGTCAAAAAATTGGAATTTATAAGGCTCCGTTTGATAATGTTTTTGCTGTTTGTGTCTAGAAATAGTAGAAATAGTTTTTCATGTTTTCGGAAATAAAAATGAATTTTTGGTGTTTGATAAACCTGTCTCTCAAAATGTTTTTTGTAGACATAATGTCACTAAAAAACCCAATAGTATCATTGGATGCCCAAAAGGAAGAGAGGGTTCGGTTATCTTTTTAGGTTTAAATGGTTGAAAGATATATTGGGCACAATAGTCTTTTTTTTTGTTTTTTCTCAAATTCATTTCTAGAAATGACTAACTTGTTTCGTTAAAGTTGTTCCTAGAATTATATGTAGGCATAAATTTTGATTTATGTTTATAAAAACGGGTGAAACAGAATAATTTTATCAAATGTTTTATATGCTATTTCTGTTTTGGAACAAGAAAACGTAGAAACAGTAAAAATGGAATGTTAACAAGCTGTGCCTACGTGTATTTTGTAAAATAGTAAAACTTAAGAGGGTATTTGTGAATTAAAGGGGAAGAGAATTATTCGATTTCTTTTACTATAAGCCCGGTTCATGCAATCCGGGTAACAGTTTGTAGTGGAAGACACTTAACCCCTGCGCCTGTGTTATATGCTTCTTGATGGCCGTGTTCACACGTCACACATCAACCTTCCCATTTTCTCTTTTGTGTGGTTGGTCTATGTTGAATTTCAAGAATTTGTGTTTGACGGGTACAACTTGGCACCCTTGACCATTACTGAAAAAAAATTTGGAAATGGATGGACAGTATGGGTTTGAAATGTGTAGATTTTAAAAAATAATAATAATATAAAGAATACTCATATGAGTTGTGGAATTATTACATGAGTGTTTGCATTTTATTGTTTTTAAAATTTTCATTTAGCATTCAAAACAATTATATCCAACATTAATGTATATATTCCAATCTTATTATAAGTTATAAGATATATCATTCAATATCGTCCCCCATAAATTCTAAATTCATTTACCATAACAAAAAAAACATGTCTAAGGTCTTGTTAAGCAATGTGGCTTAGCTATGA
This sequence comes from Macadamia integrifolia, assembly GCF_013358625.1. Classification (NCBI taxonomy): domain Eukaryota; kingdom Viridiplantae; phylum Streptophyta; class Magnoliopsida; order Proteales; family Proteaceae; genus Macadamia; species Macadamia integrifolia. The sequence goes on along the minus strand of NC_056567.1, from coordinate 31,034,931 downwards.
TATTGTTCATTGTTATCAACTTAGCCAACTCACTCTTGGAGTTATGCATGTTCAATTGGAATTAGGATTTGTTGCTTTAGAAATGCTTTTCAACAAATGTATCAGTTTATAGGTCAATTTTAGGGTCCATAAAATGAAATTGATTTGAATGTGATATCTTGAGAAATGTAGCCCTTCGAGTACCTTTACATTGGCAAAGAATCAGGTCAGTCGAAGTTCAAGAGAGAGAGAAGATCAATTAAGTGGCCATTGTGTTCAACAAACCTAATGTCATATAAAATGTCAAAG
>NC_056567.1:31033499-31034604 GCF_013358625.1 Macadamia integrifolia | reverse complement strand
AGGGAGTGTTTTAAATACGTTTAAAATAGAAATGCTGGCCATCTGCCTTTTTTTTTCCTATATCTTTGGGAAACAAATGAAAAAATGCTATTACAAACAAAAAAAAAAGAAAGAAAGAAGAACGCTGTTTTAAATGTGTTTTTGCCAACTATAGTGGGATCCACCCAACAGTGAGGTCCTGTTCCTCTAGTGGCCATCCTCCAAACGTTCTTTCCCAACCCTCCAGTTCTTTGTGTAAGCCCTATTTGTTTCCGTTTTATTTGAAAACTTTAATCAGGTTTACTTCCTTTCATTGTAAATCTAAAATAATTTTTCTATCAATTACTTTGCTGGAGGGGCAAACAACGCCTACGCTATTGAGCAATAAAAAGCTTGGGCAGAAGAACGTCGTGCAACAACGCTCCCATGTCTAGACATAGGGTGGCCATTAAATGACCACCCGTCCTTGATTGGATGCCCATAAGTGCGGTCCCATTGACGGAGTGGCCGCACCACCGGTCAAGGATCCTCCTCCCCAAAACAATTTATGTTGAGTTTCTATTTATTTTGATGGAAAATTTTACATATTTCTTAATGTGTTAAAGAAAATGATGCTTTAAGTTTTCAGGTTGGATCCATGATTATAATAGTCCAAATGGTATTAGGAATTAATCGAAAGTTATTATTTAAAAAAAAAAAAAAAAAGGTCGTATTTTTTTTTATCTCATACAATAAGAGGTGGGAGTTAATGATAACATTCATCTTCACAGAGTCCACTCATATACGGTAAAAATCACTATCTCTTCACCATGTGTGAAGGGATTTTCTTATTTAACACACGTCAAGGTGTCAAAATAATTTATAATTTTATTTTTCGACCTTTTTAGTATGGCATGTGACTGTTTTTCTAATGACTATAATAGTGTCATCCAAATGTGTATTCGAAAAAATAGATGCATTATAATGACACATTTTAATAATGATATAATGATATGTAACTTTATAAATTTCAAATTATTTTTTAAATCCTTTTATACATTTATCTTAAAGAACTTTAACTAATAAGACAAGGGACAATTAAAAAAATGTCAAATTGTAAATATGCCTATAAAAGTGTCATTTAGCA
>NC_056567.1:31022303-31033479 GCF_013358625.1 Macadamia integrifolia | reverse complement strand
ATTAAGGTGGCCCGATTATAACCCGAGACCGACCGACCGAATATAAAGTGTACCATGCCCTCAATAACTAAGCCCGATTAGTTAAATGGGCGGACACGGTGTAGCCTTTGAAAGTCTTCAAGCCCGATTAAGCCCGACCGAAACCGAACCGGCCCGACCGGTTGACACCCCTAGTTGGATTCAAACAACCGGACACTGGAATTAAAAAACAAATTACAAAGGAGTGGATTATCACCCGGTTAAAGAATATTGCCAAAGGGCCATCTTTAATTAGGGGTGCAACAAGGTCGGGTTGGGCCGGGCTTCTTAAAACCCTAGCCCAACCCTGAGTCCCCTTAACTGGGCCCAAACCCGCCTTGACCCTGACTCAGAGCCGCTAAACTTCAACCCAGGCCCAACCCTTACCCACCCTAATTGGCCTTGATTTTTCAGGGTTGGATTGTGATGACCTAATTGACCCTGACACTGACCCTGGTTTGCCATCAAGAGTTGGGTATACCTTGACCCTAACCTTGCAAAATATAAAATAACTAAAAAAATATATATATATATATTCATAATAAATTACTTGTCATGATGAGAACATCTTAAAGCAAATATTCAAATAATACAAATAAGTCCAACTATTATGGTAAACATAGAGGAGTTCATCCTAAGAAAGAAATTATCCAAAAAAAATTCAATTATTTGTCATGATAAACAAATTAAAGAGATCATCCTAATAAGACAAACAATCCGAAGATCTCAAAACTCTTGTCATGTTAAACAAATAGAAGAACATCATAAGAAAACAAAAAATCTAAAGTCAACATCAGGGGCAAAAACCAAGGCTGAGTCGGACCAAAATTAGGGCCAAAAGTCAGGGTAAAAAAATCAAGGCCGAGTTCAGGGCGGGCTGAGTGGGCTAAAGACATCAACTCTTATATGCCCTAACCCTGACTCATGGTCAGAAATTTCAAGGTCGGTCTAACCCTCAGAGCCAAAATTTTTGGGTCGATACTTGTTCGGGGATCAGAGTGGGCCAAGGGCGGGTTCGGGCTGTCAGGGAGAAAACTTGCACCCCTGCCCAAGTGTTAGCCTGCATCGAGACACCACTTTATTGCTCAATGGACTTCCTCCCATTAATTGGTCCCAAGTTTTAAGAAAATCAATAAGAAAATATGAAAGCCTATATGAGTATTCCTTCGTGGATGTAAACACTTTGGCTGAACCATGTATATCTTGTGTTATTGTCTTGCATTTTTTTTTCTACATATATTTGAAATGCATGTTATGTAAAGTAGTGGGACACAGTCAGGTAGACCCAGCCGCATTGTGGTATGAGGTGGATATGTTGTTGTTTACATGATTGATAATTACGAAATTGCCCCAACCAATCTAGAATTTGAGAATTTTTGAAACCATTGATTCATCCCCCTCTTAGTTTCAACCTAGGAACATCATGGGCAAATTGCATACTCCTAATATATCTTCTCACAATCTCACCAATCTCTCTTACCTTTTTTACCAATAAAAAATACCTCTTTTCCTTTTTCTACCAAATATATATATATATATATATATTCTAGTAATTATTATTAATAAAATAAAAAGTAATTAATATATATTTTTTAAATTACCATCTTAAATCAATATGTATATATATATATATTTTAATACAGTGAAAATTGATAGAAAATCATTTTCTACCAATCTTGTTCTTTGAACCTGAAGTTTTTTTTCTTCTCTCATCAAGTGGAGGTTAAGTTTTCTTACAGTTTGCTTTATTAGGTTGATCTCTTTGTTTATCATGACAAATAATTGAAATATTTAGATTATTTACTTTCTTAGGATGATATCCTCTTTGTTTATTATAATAGTTAGAGTTATTTGTATTATTTGAATGTTTGCTTTAGGATGTTCTCTTCATAACATGTAATTTGTAACTTTGTAGTTTTTTTATCTCCTCTTTATTATGAATATTTTTTATTTTTAAGTTATTTCATATTTTGTAGGGTCAGGGTTAGGTTATATTTACCCTTGATTGCAAACTGGGGTCAAGGTCAATCAGGGTCAGGATCAGGGTCATCCCGGCCTGACTCTGAAAAATCAGGGCCAATCAAGTCAGGTAAGGGTTGGACTATACCTTGAAGGATAGTGCCTGGGTTGAAGTTTTGCAGCCCTAAGTCAGGGTCAGGGCAGGTTTGGACCCAGTTAAGAGGACTAAGGGTTGGGCTAGAGTTTTAAGAAGCCCTGCCCAACCCAGCCCTGTTGCACCCCTAACTCAGATACATGGGTCTGGCTATGAAAAGAGGCCCCTACCCCAGCAGCGCACGCCCATCTGTCTAGGGGCTCTAAGTACAGAGCCATGCAAGCGAACATGGTTCTTTCTCACATGACTATAATATTAATAAAATTTAGGTGAATTCATGTGAAATAAAACCCTATGATAATGACCATCTTATTAGTCAATTTTAGTTAAAAAATAAGTTTAGTCAAATTTGTAGAAAAATACCACTATTAATTTATTGTATGAAAAGAGGCAAATTAAAAGTAAGGGTGTCAAAGCTCAGCCTAAGTCAGTCGAACTGATCTAATCAACAGGTCCAACCTAGATCAAATCAAAACCTTATCGTTTTGATTTTGGGTTTGGGTTTAAAAAAACTTATAAAAGTTGAAACTTGAAAATCAAACTGAACATGATAAAAAAAACTGAAATCGAACCAACAACAATCCAAACCTTTCCATTGATTTCCTTATATATACATATAAAACGAAATCGAATCAAACCTAATAAATAGTAGTTCAATTACAAATTAATAACAAAAAACTCAATAAAAAATCAAAAAAATAAAATTAAGATCAAAATTTTTATAAATTTTTATTTTAAATTATCTTAATAACAAAACAAAATCACACCAAATCAAACCAACCAATTGACACCCAAACTGAAGGGCTTGTATGCCTTACCAACCCATCAAAAGCAAAAAACTATACTCTCACAATTTTTAGAACATGCATGCAAAATCCCTATTTAAGGGATGTGTTTCTTTTCTTAGATTCTTTCCTTGTCAATCCAGACAAGATATAATAAGCCTAGCGGAAGGGAAGCGGCGCTGTGGAGTGTGGAATAAACCTAGTGGGTTACATGGGACCCCACATTGAGCCTCGTAATCATCGTTCAGATGCTCAATGTGGGTCCAATGTGATCTAAGCCCTTCGTTTTTTCTAATTTTTATAAACCAGACAAAGTGGAACCCACTGACTGCCTGACTGGGGGCACATATCGTTTGGAGAAAATATTTAACTAGAAAATCTTCTTTCGTCTTTCATCTCTTATTTGGGATTTCGTTTTCGGGTAATAGAAATAGACCTTCGGGATTCGGATCCTAATAACAGTAACGAGATCTGATTACCCTCTGTTTTTTCATCTTCCTCGGCCCTAAAAAGGGTCGGATTCTCTGAGAAATTCTCCTATTAGGTCTTCTTCTGTTCCAGGTAACAATCAAATCCTTCTGTTCTGCTTTCTCTGAAGATTTCTGATTTGAGTTTCAGTTTTTTCACCCTCGATTCTATGATCTACATATGGTTATCGATTATTTTCTGATTTTATAGTTTCTGCTTTGGTGGAAAGATTGGATTTATATTCGGTTCTTCTTATTCGAATCGTATGTACTTGTGTCTTTTTCAACTTTTTTTTTTTTTTTGACGATTAAAAAGACATAAATCTACTTTTGTGGGTTTAGATTCAGTTTTGTTTGTCCTTTTTTTCGGTGGAAAAAAAAAAAATCTTTCTGAAAAGAATTTCTTGTAATTTGATTTGGTTTTTGATGAGTTTTTTAATTTTCAAAAAAAGTTGGCTTTTGAATATTTTATCCTCACGAATGTTCGGATCGCTATTCAGCTGATGGCTGCATGTTGGAATTGCTAGTTCAAGTCTGTTTATTAATTGTTGATTATTTTCTGTTTAGCAAGGAATCCTGTCTACTGAAGATGGTTGGATTGGAGGAGTTTTCCCCCTAAAATCTCTCTCTCTCTCTCGCGTCTCCTGCTTTTCGTTTCCTGTTCCTTCTATTCTTCTTCAATTTTCGGTTAGGTTTACTGCAGTATTGAATTTCTCTTCTCCCTTTAGCCTTTTATCTGTTTCATTGGATCTGTTTTTGTATTGGACATTTAGGGGTGGTGGGATTAATATTTTCTCTTGATAATGGATATTTTTATCTGTTCTTTTTCCCCTGCTTAGCATGATTAATCCTTTTTAGTACTTTCCATCATCAGGATCTTTCCACTCTGTTTCTTAAAGTTGCTGGAAACCATGGGTGTGGAAGTAGTGGGAGATGATTTCACACAGGCACCTGTAAAAGACTTAATCAACGCAGGAAATGGTATTTTGAACGAGGAAGAGAGCACAATACACAACCAAGTCGCAGTAGAGGAGCCAATCATATTTGGTTCTCATGGAACACATGCGCCTGTTAAAGGAGAGGGGGATTCTGTTCTGGATGTCAAAAACTTTCCGAAGGATGCTGTTGATGAATGGCCTGCTCCAAAGCAAATTCATTACTTCTATTTTGTCAAGTATCGGTCTTATGAGGACCCAAAGCTGAAAGCCAAAATTGAACAGGCTGACAAGGAGGTTCAGAAAAAGAGCCAAACTCGCTTCCAGATTTTTGAAGCGCTGAAAGCCAAGAAGGTACATAATGTGTTCTCAATGTCGCTGATCTTTCCCCATTATCTTTAGTTGAAAAATTGGGATAGTGGATTGGTGTTGTTTTCACCATGTTTATCAGAATGGATGTAGATTAAAGACAATGTTTGCTAAAAAACACTTGACATCTTCAAGTGCGCTCAGAAATGAAATATTGCTTTGAATGACCCAGCAAGCTGGGTGCCTAAATATTTATTCTCTTTCCTTTTGAACAGTCGGATCGGGCACAGGTGATAGCTCAGTTGAAGCCTTTAGGTGTTGAGGGCAAGCGATACAGAGTGATTATGGATGAGAAGAGGAAGGAAATGGAACCGTTGAATCAGGCTTTGGGTAAGCTGCGTGGGGCAAACAACGCTAACCGAGAGAGGGGAGATAGGGGTGTTGGTATATGTTCATCTGAGGCCGAGCTTAATGCACTTGTAAGCTTATACTTAAATTAATGAAATTGCAGTTTAATATTGCTCTCTCTTTTGGGCTATATTAATTACTTATTTTACTCCATTGGAACTGTCTTTACAGGTTCAGAGCTTGCATTATCAGATGCAACATGAGAGCCTCACATTGGCTGAGGAGAAACAACTTTTAAGAGAAATTAAACAGCTTGAGGGTACAAGGGAGAAAGTTATTGCTAATGCTGCTATGAAGGCAAAGATTGAGGATTCTTTGGGGCAGAAGGAGGCTATTCAAGACCAGGTCAAAGTAAGTTTTTTATTTTATTTTATTTTAATTATTCCTCTTCCTTTAACTTTCAATAATTGATGTTTCTATCATGTGATAAGTCTAAGCTTAAATTTCACCTATGGTTTCATGCGTTTAATTTGATTGTAGCTCATTGGTGTTGATTTGGATGGAGTAAGGAAGGAGCAACAGACAGTTAGGGCAAAAATCAAGCATTTAGAGGATGAACTGAAGGCAATTGACGATGAGATTAGTTCATTGCAAGTAGAACTGACTGATGTGACTCAGAAAAGGGATAAAGCATATGAAACCTTTGGTGAACTGAGAAAACAGCGTGATGCAGGGGTACGAAGACTTCAGACTTCTAGTTCTATGCTGTCGCACTTTAATTTGTTTGGCATATAATTGCATTGTTTTGTTTGCCATTATTTGGTTATATACGACTTAATCTGTGAATCATGTGCAATAAATAAGTTGACGAAGTGTTTGTTTTCTTGAACTTGTGCTTAGCTTTTGAATTGGTGCTTTATGTTGTACAAATAGATGTTGAACTCCTTGGTGAGTTTAAGTTGACTCTGTTATTTATCTTAAAATTTTGAGATTCTTTTTAATATTTTATTAATTTCATATTTACATATGATAACTTGGTGGGGTCACATGGTAAAATATGAAGAGATAAAAATATTTGGGAGAAGGGTCTACACCCTAGTGGTGTATATTGGAATTTTACACGCTAGCATGATATTGATTGTTGGATGGGGCAGGAAATATCTTAGCTGTTGAATCTAGCCTGATGCAGATCTGAAGACTTACATCCGTAGGAAGAAGGCCAACAAGAGTAACTAGCATGTGGCATTACCTTGTTGATGATTTTAATTCCTATACTTAGTTTTTATTTCATGCTAGTAAGTCTTAGTTTAGTCCAATTGATTCATGGCCCATGTTAGTTCAATTTAAGTGGTTAGAAGTCACTTTTACTTTTATTTTTTTATTTTTCTAAAAGGGGGGAATCAATTCACCTTTGTAAGTGATGATAGGTGAAGACTTTTTTACCTTTTGGTAGTTGGGGTTGAAGACTTTCCCATTCCAACTTTAAGAGGTGAGGATTTTTTCACTTTTGGTAGTTGGTAGGTGAAGACTTTTCTAACTTTAGTAGTTGGAAGGTGAAGACTTTTCTACCCCAACTTTAATAAGTGAAGACTTTCTACTATTGTTAGTTGGAAGTTGGGAATGTAATGTTTTGTTGAGTTGGTCCTATAAATAGGGATCAATTGTAAGTATTCAAGGGCAACTCAGAATTTGAAATCAAAGTTTGCTTATGCAACTCTCTTCTTGTGTTTGATCAAGAATCTCTTGTGTTTGATCAAGAAATCCCTTGTGTTTGATCAAGGTAGGTTGGTGTTTGATCCAGTCGATCCACCCTGCGGTGTGAAGCTCGGGTGTTACTTTTATTGTTTATTATCCTACCCTCTTCTTTTATCAACAGATTTTCAGCAAGTATCTACTTCCAAATCTGGATTTCTCTATTCTCTAAGAAAAGATCATATCCTGGTACTGTTTTGAGTTTCCTCAATTATAGTATTACATCACATCCTCTGCTGTATCTCTGTCCCTCCACTGCCGCTACACCTTCCATAATCTGGATGTTGCAACCAATTGTTGTTGCATCTCTCTCTCACTGCTGCAACCAATTGCCCTACATCTCCCCCTCTGTCTCCCTGCTCCTGATCCGCCACACCCTTCTGCCCACCCCCTCCTTATGCCACCCACCCTAGCACTAATTTGCACATTAATGAACGAGTTGTCTCTGCTTTCCCTCTAGAACCGGGTCAAAAGCACCAGCTCTGGTCACCGCCCTGTAATTTCCAGCTTCAACTGCAATTGCTTCTTTGAAGTCAGAAATTTAAAAATTTTTAAGCTACAACTTGGGCTCCACCACTGCCCTGTAATTTCCTGTCCTTCAATTTGTCCTCCCCTTACATATCTCACATCGGTTCAATTTTGTCGCTTTTCATCTGGTACCTAGTCTTTAGATATTGATCTTTCCAATGAAGAAAACAAAGGTCATATCTTCCGCTGGTTTTTCTATATTTTCCCCGATTAGCCTATTATAGTGCTTGGATTTTTATTTGGTTTCCTCTCAAAAACATTAACTTGTTTACTAAATGATTTATTTATTTTTTTAATTAGTTGTTTTCCGTCTGTTTTGCATAGATTGTTGTATTCAAGAATACAACATAGGTTTCTTGAACTAGATTTGGTTTTTGGGAGCTGAGTGGAGCATCGTATCTCCTTAAGGGACGAGACTCAAATCAAAGCCCTTGTGGATGTTCTCGACCTAGTAAATCTATGATTCTTGCGAGGGGATCTACACAGTGGGGATAGGAGGTGACGGTGGTGGAGAATTGCAAGTGTATGGTGATGGGGGTGGGGACAGGGAGATACAGAAAGGATGGATGGAGCGACATGTAGCAGTGCAAATGGGGTGTTGCGGGAAGAGGGAAGGGTTGGGGCAGGGAGAGAGAGTGGGAGAAGGGGAGATAAATGGTGGGGGGGGAGAGAGGGTGTAGCGGCTGTGGGGTGAATGACATTGCAATAAATGGATGATTTAATGGTTGTTGAGATGCAGAGAGGGGATCCAAGGATCGATAAAATGCTAGCGTGTAGTATTCCATTACACATCACTTATCTGTACATCATTTTCCCAATTTACTTTTTGAAAAGCTAACTCTGATAACATAAAATTTTAACAATAGGGATTTTATGCTTACATTGAAATGAAATACCTAGATATATCCACATCAGAAAAACTGGATTTATGACTAAAATATTACTTTAACAATGACAAGAAGTACAATGAAATAGAAAATCACTGAAACAAAACAGAAGTAACATTGCTAGTATGATTAGTTTTAATAATAATTAATGCATACTATTTGTCGCAAAATGTAATTAGAAACTATAATTGATGGCAAATAATGAAACTGAATACAATTTATTGCACAGAGATGATATAGCCAATTAGTGCAATTTCCCTGTGGATCCGGAAAAAGATTCTTGAATTTTGATGTAGGCATAGTTGTCACGGTGCCAAGGCAAACCAAGGCGGTGGAGGGTTGTCTAAGCGCTTAGGCGAGAAGGCTCCCGCCTTAAGGAGAACTAGGCGAACAAGTGTTATTTTTTATTTTTCGTATTTTCTAACATTATTTAGTAATTTACATATACCTTGTATCATAAAAAATCAAGATTAAGCCACATCAAGTTATTAAAAATCAACATTTAGCCACATCAAATCATAAAAAAATTAACATTAAGTCATATTAAGTTATAGAAAATCAACATTTAGAGAAATGCTCTTATTCTATAATAAGTTTGACTGGTCAAATGATTTTATTTTTACATGAGACTTTTTGTATTAGTTATAATATAAAACCAGCTTTCTAACAAGTCTAAGATTACTTAAATCTGAGTTGCAATGACAAAGTTATGCTTCAGTCAAACTTATTTCTAAGTGCGCGAATACTGTTAAAATCGCCTGAATGAAAATAATTTTATGAATATCAAAACAAAATATTTTTTTACCGAACTTTTGGTTTTTAGCAATGTTTTAACATGATAGAATTTATAAAATTTTCATAATTGAGAAAAACCCTAGTATTTAAAAGTTGAAAATCGTCCCAATAACCAAAATCCAGTTTTTGTTCTTGGACTGGGGGGTTGACTTTTTATTCTTTTGGAATTTGATTTTAAAACTATTTTTATTGGATTCAAATGGGGGGTATTTGCTTATTTATGAATAATATCTTAAGTAAATGAAATAACAAATATTATTTCATTTACTTGAATGATATTTGGCATAAATAAGTGTCGAAACACAAGGTGACATGCAGTGCAACAAGGCGGCTGTCGCCTAGGCCCCAGGCAAACCGCCTGGACGCCTAGGCGACGCCTTGACAACTATGGATGTAGGGGAGCAACACTTGATCTGTGAGGCTCTTCCATTGCTCATAGCCTTTGGCTTCTGTGTAGAGATTCTGAAATCAGTAACACACTAAACATGGCATTCTTCCTTCTTCTGGATGGAATGATGAAGTTATGAAGAGATTCTGAAATCAGTACTACTCATTGCATGTGATATTGAAGTTTTTCAAAGTAATCTTCCTCCTTGCCTTTCTCCGTTCTGCAAAAAATGTGTTTGATTCTTTACTATTTCATGGAATTGTAGAATGTCAATTGCCATTGACAAAGAAAACCTTTGGCTTTGATACTAACTTAGGCAGGCAGAGAACAAGGAGCCTGCATCAGTTTACATATACCCCTGGATTCTGATACTTGAATCAATGAGGTTGCTGTCTTTCGTTTGTAGGTTCTTCCCCTCACATGGACTGGCCTAAACATGATAAGATCACACATACACATTATAACATAAGGGAAAAGGATGGGCACGCCACTCTCTCTCTTCCCCACTTTGAAATAATCCCCTGCCCCTCCTGTATGATACCCCATCTTGCGCCCCCACCCGCTAGCGTGCAGCACGTGGTCGACGTGCTTCTCACTCTCCCGTAACATTTATATGTAACTAACACTAATAATTGCATTATAATGTACTTCTCTTAACTTGATAATCCATTGTTAGAACGATTGTTCTTGTTATTCATATGATGATGGGAATAAGTTAACTATGGATTAACTTGATAATCCATTGTTAGCATATTCATAAGATGTTTATTCCTTATTTTATCCTTCAATGATTATAACAAAGGGAATAAATTATTGCTATTTTTTTTTTCGTGAAAACAAAGGGAATAATTCATAAGGAAAATGATTCCATAATTTTATTTCTGAAGTAAAAGATTCTATAAATTTTGTCTTAATAGGCATTTCATAATCCATATGGAGCATGCTAATAGGTGTCGGAAAGAGTTGCCTTCTGAGGGTCACAGTGGAGGATTAAGGAATTCATGTTGGAGTTGATGGTTGTCCTCATGGAATTCTAGGGCTCAATGGTTTGGATTTTGTGAGAGTGCTTAATATAATGAACACTGAAGAAGCTGACCAGGGTTTAGTTAATGTACCATACACACAAAGAGGGTTTAGTGTAGGTTAAGTTTGATGGGTGTTATTTCATGTAAATATAGCTCAAAGGAATTAGGATTTGAAGTTTGTTGGAGCAAACTGTTATATTTTGGAGGTATTTTTTACTTTTTGGTGCTGTTTAGTTAATTCGGTATAATGGGATTGGCTCTTTTGCAATGTTGATAGAATGTACAAATCCATTCACTCTAGGCATATGTTGGACGATGGCTCTATTAGTGCTTGTGATGTGCGGAGAACCCTAAGAACTAGAGTCCCTATATAGGCTGATTAGGTTGGCAATACTAATGTGGGTTAAACTCAGGTATGGGCTAAAAGTAAGGGGTGACAGCAACATGCAAGAACTATATGCAGATTTAAAACCAGAAAACTATTGCAGTAATGAGCAATATAATCCTAAGCAATTCGACCAACTCAACAGATTTCAATTAGGTAATATGTGGATGGGAACATGGGGTAGTAAGATGTCAAATAGGGTGCATGCACTTGAAGATTCTAGCAGTCGCAGTTACTAATCCAGTCCTTAAATTTGTAGTCAATAATCTAAAGCAGAAATACTCTTAATGCAAAGGTTTAGTAAAGGGACAAAGTAGCAGTAACGCAAAGGCTTCAAACAGGGGTTGGGATGCATGCAACTGACCGTGGTTAAAGAAAGGGTTTATGTTGTTGTAATAACAATAGGGAGAATAAGAGATTTTTTTTTTTTGGGGGGGGGGG
>NC_056567.1:30998801-31022283 GCF_013358625.1 Macadamia integrifolia | reverse complement strand
GAGAACAAGAAGAAATATCGAGAGGTAGAGGATGAATAGAGAAAGAGAGGACAGAAGTTGCCTTACTGCTGAGAGAGAAGGAGAGGAGAAGATGCCAAAGAAAGAGATTCACGATGGGGGGGGGGGAGAATTTCTTGCGCACAAGCTGTCTTCTATTTTCCATTCATTAAAACTGGCCATAGACGTTACAACTCAATAAATAATAAAGCCAAAGAAATCCTAATCAAAATCTAATAGTTGAGGAAAGTAAATAAGGAGTCCTAATCTAATCCAATGTTTTAGGAAATAAAGAGTTCTAAGTAATTAAAAGAAAAGCAAATTTGCTTTCCTAAAAAGAAAACAATAAAACTAGCAATTCTCTCGTGTTGAGTGCTCAAGTGAAGCTGTCCAATGAAATCAGAATTGAGGAGTGCTTGCGTGACTCTCAAAGGTAGGCCCCATGCTGATCCTCAAACCATCCAGCCAAATAGAGTCCAAGCTGGGTAGTCTTCTGCGATGCCTTCTCTATGGACCTGATAACTTGGACTGATGTCCCCATCAGCTTGCTATCAATGTTGTATTGGGAGACTAGCATCGTGGCTTACTGTGATCCTCTTCCACATTAAAGACTTAGATCCCTAACTGCCATGTGTCCCTTTCTCATGCCATCAAATGTGCAGGAATTGATCCTTCTCATATATTTTGATATTATCATTAAATAAGGAAATGTGTTGCACATGGAGTTCTTGAAGATTAACTACAATTTGTGAAGAGAATGGTGATAAATGGAAAAAAAAAAAAAAAAAATACTGGGGAAAAGAGCTATTAGATGGGAGAGAAAAGGGGGCAAGGTTTGCAGCTTGCTCATCCTAAGTGGCCTTATTTCTTCAGTTGACAACTGGGGATGTGATGGCCAATCCAGGCTGCTCAATAGGCAGTCAAATCTGCAGTTTGTGCACATGCTTATTTCCACGGCTAACTTGAGTTATATCTAGTGTTGGGGTTTTCTATTTGAAGACAGACTGCAGGGGAGGAAACCTTTGCCACTGATGTGGAGAGGGTGCTAGGTATTGGGCTGAAATTTTCCACTTGCACGGAAGATAAAGTCTATGGCCATACAAAACATGAAGCGTTGTCCTTAGAATATGAAGTAGCTGATCACATGTATTGATACTCATTGATTAGTGTGCCTTACCATCTAATTTTGGTGATCATTACTTTATTTGGAAAGAATGATAACTTACAGCTGTGTTTGGTTGTATTCCTGGGAAGAGTGGGAAGGGGTTTCCATCAGAATGTTGTGTGGCTGCACTTGGAAAGACAAGGGAAAAGTGATGAAGGGTTTACTTCCTGCCACTTTTTGTGACATTTTATGGAAATCTCACTCCACAATTTTTTGGAAGATTTTCCTTCCTAAATTTCTAGAAGAGCAACCAATATCCATTTAAATTATGTTAGTTTTAGCAGAGCTCGTGTTGCCTGGGGATTTAACGGATAGGGTGATACCATTATGTAGTCTGTGGGGTATTAGTGTGTGCAGTGTTGATTATGTTAAAATATTGTTACTGGTGATGTGTTTGCATTTTATGTATCTGATAAGTAAATTAATAAATTAATAATGGTACCCTTTTTTTCCCCACTAACAACCAAATGGATTAATAGCTATGAAGTTAACTGAAAGTTATTTTCCAAGTGAGACATTGGATTTTTTTTTTGAAATGGAAAACTATAAGAAAATAATATGTTCTTCTATCTGGCTTACTGTAAAAAAAAAAATAAAAAAATTGGTGTACTGAAGGCAACTCGCAAAGTCTTTTAGTCATAGACATAAAAAAATCCAATGAATATTTTAAATCAGGTAAACTATGGTGATCTGTCTAATTAAATTTTTGAAGAACACCCAATGAATATTTTGAATCAGGTGAACTATGGTGGTCTGTCCATTTAAAATTTTGAAGAACTCAAACAAGTCTTTCTAAATTAATAGTCCTCAGAAATATAAAATATTTACTTTCAGTTGGTACTTTATGAGTATCACTTATTCTCCCTTGTGAGAAAGGAGTAATTTTTGTTTGAATACTTAAAGAGGATGTGATGGTCTAAAGCACAAGTATCAGCACATTCCATCTGTACAGTGGGCAAGGGGGATCCAATGATCCCCTTTTTATGAGTTCTTTTTGACAAAACATAGGCATAACCAGTTGTTTTTTGAAAATTTGATTGGTGGTCCTATTGTTTTTTATGCTGGACCTATTAAAAGCTCGATCCTAATTGTTCACTAGCTTATCCGTGAATTCTTATATCTATAGATTGTTCTCTTTGTTTCCTTTAGGATGTGTTAATATTCTTAATGTGTATTTCCTTGCAAGACGTGATAATCATAATCAGCAACATGTTTTGATCCAGTCTGGATCCAAGTATATGTGTTAAAAGGGTCTCAGGAGGGGCATATGTATGCTGTCCTTACCCCTGCTTCGTGTAGGGGCTGTTTCCTGATTCGAAACCACCAGGTTGCAATAGAGCAGCAACCTTAACATTTTGCCGATGCCTGCCTTCATAATCCATATATATATACTTATTTTATTTTATGTAATCTTATGCTTCTCTGAAAACAGTGTACTGTGCATTGTGTATTTTGATATTATATTACAAGCTTGCACAAGAGGTGGCTATGTTTAATTATAGGTTAATTATTATATTCACAAGGGTCTGCTGTTTTTCAAACATCATTTGCATTTATTCTGCCATGTGGACAGATGATGTGTCCATTCCAACTGTTGGATAGAGAGGACGTGGTCCATATTAGCCACATGTCAATTTCAGAGTTTTCAATCAAATGCCCCCCTTTTGTATTGACATGCATCTCATGTATGTCCATGCACGTGTACCAATACTCTAGACATTACTTTGTACTCTCCCAACACTAAGTGGCAACAGATGGTCTAGATTTAAAAAAAAAATGTTAAAATGGATAGCCCAGATTTATCTTGTGAACTTTTGAAACATCACCTTCCGTTGTTACATGGGTAACTACCCTTGATATCTGTTTTTCTCTTTTTTCTCAGAATGCCGCCTTTTATCAAAATCGCACACTTTTGAACAATGCTCGAGAAATTGCTGCAAAGAAGGATGTTGCTGCCCTGGAAGAACTATGTCAGACAGAGGTTGGTTTGATTAGTCAATATCCAGTTATCAGACCTTCCCTGTTATCAACATATTGTGGCCTTCACTCACCTTTTGTCTGTTCTATGATAGGTCGACAAATTTATATCCCAATTTAGCAGTAGTAAGGCTTTTAGAGATGATTATGAGCGAAGGATCTTGCCGTCACTTGACAGCCGCCAGTTGAGCAGGGATGGGCGGATGAGGAACCCAGATGAGAAGCCATTGATTTCAGTAGCACCCACTCCCATTGAACCCGAGACAGTAGTTAAAGCTAGTGTGAAACGAGCAAAAGAAGATCCTAAAGTTTTTCCACAAAATGATAGTATTCCCATTCAGAAGGTTCAAAAGGAAGACGATAAAAAATTAAGGGAGTTGGAAAGCACTACAAAGGATGTTGACCTTGAGGACAAGGAGAAGACCCCTGTGGTTGAAAAATCTCAGGTGCCTTCGACAGCCAAAGTGATTGACGAGGCAAAGTTGAAGGAAAGGAAGAGAGAAGAGGAGATGGCCAAAGCTAAGTCAGCTTTGGAGAGGAAGAAGAAGCAGGCAGAAAAGGCAGCAGCTAAAGCAGCCGTGAGAGCTCAGAAGGAAGCTGAAAAGAAGCTGAAGGAAAGCAGCGTTTTGATCACCTCCTCCACCCCCCCCCTCCCTTTTTTTTCCATGGATTCATGAACCAACTTGGATTTTGCTTTGGATTTTAGTTCCTCGTGTAATTGTATTTTCCTTTGGATATTTTCAGGAGCGTGAAAAGAAAGCAAAGAAGAAAGCTGTAGCATCTCAGCCTGAGGAGCAGAATGAAGCAGAAGCAGCTGATACAGAGGCTGTTGAGGAAGAAAAGGCTGATGTGAAAGATGAACCTCCAGTCCCAACCAAGAGTAAGGAACCAAAAGAGAATACCATTAGGCACAGGAATCGACCAAAAGGTCAGGATCGTCTCCCCAAAGTCATCCTTAAGAAGAAGAAGTCGAACCCTTACTGGGTATGGGCTGCTCCTGCCGCAGCTATAGTTTTGTTGCTTGCGGCGGCTCTTGGATACTACTATTTTCTCTGAAGACGACAGTGAACAAAGGAAACAGGTGAGTAGCACAGTTATGGACCAATTTTCCAGTTGGCGAGCTTTTGACTGGCTTGGTCTTTTAGAAGTTAAGGTTTAGTTATTACTGGTTCTTTACATCCTCGGAAGGGTGGACTCTTAAGTTCATAATGTTAGTAGTTCATCATGCAGTGTCGTGATGCTTCAAGTAGGGGCTGTCAAAGCATGTAGGGGGTGAATGGATGGGTGAGTTGGTTTTATTTTGATTCTGTGACTATTTCCTTTGTTTTATTGTTCAGCTGATGGCAACAAAATCTTCTGTTTCCCTTGTGGAATACAATGTGCTTCTCAATTTTATTTTTGTTTCTTATAGAAAAGCTGTGTTTACAATCCTCAATGAGAACCCTATGATGCTGAAAGTTGGTGGATGAGGAATAAGAGAAAACGGTCTAACTTATTCTTCCTACACTTATCAGCAGGTTTGGAATTGCATCATATTTGAAGTCGGACAAAAGGCTTTCTCTCCCACACCCATTGTGTTTGCTACTTCGTCTAGTGAAGGAAGACGAGAATAACAACTGCAGCCATGGGCGTGGCAAAGGTGGTGCTCCTGGTTATGAAATGGACCATGAATTGCCGAATCTGCCATTTCTTTACTGGAATGAGTTGGGCTTAAGCCATTGAGGCAGTGTTGTTGGGAACCCTCCTTTTTTTCTGATTGGAATACTGCCAATCTTTCTAGAATAGCCTATGCTAGACTTTGTGTTGAGATTTCTGCAGATAGAGAATTACCTGAGGCCACTGAGATCCAGGATAACTACATCATCTCTCTAGACTACAACCAGTTGAATATGTGTGGATTCCAAAATCTAGCATATAATGTGCAAATTCTAGTCATGGATGAGGTGATTGCAACCCATCTCATGTTGGTCAGCCATACAGATCGCAAGTAAAACAGACTTGGGTCCCTAAACCTGGGGTTTTAGTGGGGCAAAAGATTCTACATCTTGCGATGTAGAGGGTCTAGCTGAACACTTGCTGTTAATGGAATGCAAGATAACCGTGCAAATCAAAAATAGAATCTCCATTTTGGTTACCTCTGATTTGAATCTAGGGGATTGGAAAGTTACAATAAGCGTCCTGTTTGATTTTGTTTGTGCTGTTTCTGTGTCTAGAAACAATAGAAAAAACCGTTTCTATGCTCAGAAATGATTTTTTAAATAGCAAAAGGGTGTTTGATTTTTCTGTTTTCCGAAATGTTTTCAATAATGTAGTTGAATTCAAGACATGAGAGAAGGCACGACGTTGTTGATATACAACTCACGAGTGAAGGCATGATGTTGGAGTTTGCAAGTATAAATTGTGGAGATGAGCTTTAGAAGGATGAAGACAATTTGAAATTGTGAGCTTTGCACAACTAGGTTAGAATCGTTGCATCTGGATAGCGCGAACTTTCAACAATGGGTTGGGGTTGGGGTAGGTCGAGCGAAGTATCGGGTTTTTCATAATTTTTGTCCCTCCCACTTGTTTCTAGAAATAGAAAAATAAGTGTAAATTGTTTCTCCATTCTACTTCTAGATATAAAAATATGCATAAATTTTATTTCTGGTTTAAAAAACAAGCGAAACGAAAGAAAAAAATCAAACGGTTTTTTGAGTGTTTTTCCATGTCTGAACACAGAAAAACGGAAAAACACGTTTTTGAGAACAAAATCAAACAGGCCCTAAATTCTTCATTCCTACCTCCATTACCTGTTGGGTTAGTACTACCTACCGAGTGTTGTTCCCTTCTGGAGAGAACCTTTCTCTGCTAGTAAATGTTTGTGAAGCTTTTTGTTCACCTGAAGAACCTATCTGTGAAGTGGTCTTTCAGGTCAGCACTGATCATTGATTTAGGTATTGATATTGGTATTTGTTGATACCGCTCTGGTATTGATCCTGATTGGATCGGATTGGTGTGTAACGTTCACTTTTGTTCTTGTTTTCTAAAAAATTACATTTTTTTTTTTATATTGTTTTACTCCTAAAATGATATGGGTAATCAGTTTGGATTGGTTAGGTATCGATATCGGTTGGGATGATATGATATGAGTCATATGACTGATACAGCCGATGTGATACTGATACTTGAAACCATGATGATGATCTTTGGACTGGATGTCTGAGAACATAGAGGCCACTGAGGGGCGTAATGTGTGGTAAAACAGGGCTACTACCATTCAGGCTGCTGCAATGGTGGCAGCCCTAAAGATCAGAGATCCAATAATTGATATTACGGATAATAATTAGGGGTAGATTTACTAGTCATGACCTGGTTCCTATGTGACCAAAGAAAATAAGAGGTAACAACTGGAAATGATTTTTGTTTCAAAGGGCTTGATGATCTAGTGGGATGGTTTTAAAAGTTTGACCTGTAAAACTATTATACAGAACTCGATTTTTGGAGTCTTCGTAGATTTCCCTCTTCCTATGTAGTTCCTTTCTTTGCTTATTTTTTATTGAAAAAAGGGCTACAAGTGATGACACTCGCCATACGGTTGGCAAGGGATCTTTGCCTCAGGAAGTGTGTGGTTCTGAGTTCGACTCTTCTTATCTCCTCGAGGTCACTCACGTGGGGTGTTTAGTGTTTTAAACTGCTTTCGGTGAAAGTTAAATTGTTTCATTCAATCCCGGTAAAACTCGGTTTATATGATTATGGTGTCAATTTAGGCCCGCGGGATTAGTCAGGTCAAAGCTTGGGATACCCGCCATTAGGAAAAAAAAAGGTGATGACAATTTGGAAATCCATGATAGAGGGTTTTTTTCCTCTCTCTCTTAGAGTTAAAAGAGAATAATGCAACCCAAATGGCTAGAAATCTGTTTCCAAATTGGCTTACGTTAACAAACTATGCCCATTTGATTGTGGGATAATTTGGGTGTTGTGGAATCCTATTTTAATTTCTATTTCTAAAATTTCAACATCTGACCAATTCATCCACATTAATATTTTCAGTAGAATGCTTCGAATTCCCATTTCCTTTGCACTGCAATAATTTCAGCCTCAGCCGTTATTCATCCATTGGTAGTTATAGGAGATTTTAATTCCATAAGATCTCAATCTGAAAAGGTTGGTGGTCCTGTGAATTTAAATGCTATTTTTGCTTTCAATGATTGTTTAGAATCTTTTGACCTAAATGATTTATCTGAGGAATGCAATTTACTTGGCGCAATAGACACAATGTAATGCTAGAATATTAGAGCAGTTGGATAGAGTTCTATTAACGCTACATGTTACCATCTTTTCCTTATTCGGATGTTATTTTTTACATCAAGGTACCTCTGATCACTCGCAGTAGGCGATGGCGATCAGGCCATATGTTTCTTTTGGTCCTAAGCCCATTAAATTCTTTGATATGCAAATAGATGAAGTCCTTGCCCATCATGAAAAAGCAATTTCTTCTTGATCATATTCTTTATTTCAAAGAGAACAAAGTTTCTTCAAACAAAAATTAAGAATGAAATGGTTAAAAATGTGTGATTCTAATTTATCTTTCTTCCTTAAGCCTATAAGAGTCAGAATTAATTGCAGTGAGATCCACAGATTTTATGGGGATGAAGATACTCTTTTAGTTAAGGTGAATGCCATCTATTTACAATCTCATATTAGTCATATTGGGGGTTGAACCCACATTAATTTTGAAATAGATTTGATGTGGGTTGATATCGTCTTAGGTTTCCTCACCTTGTACGTCAGTTTATGGGGTTGAGTTCTCTTAAGATTCATATTAGTGGTATTAGAGCAGCTAATCCTTAGTTTCAACTTGCTTGAACAAGTCGACCTGATGCCAGAGTGAAGTTACTAGGAAGGGCTACCTGCAGGCAAGTAGAGACCTTGAAGCAGATTGATCCATAGATTTCAAGGGTAGATATGAGGTGAATGCCATCTCTTATAATCCCATAGTCATATGGGGGGAAACCCAATTGAGTTCTCCAAAGGTTCATATTACAATCAAACTTGAAGCTGAGTCAATTTTCAAGAAATTCTTATATTAACTATTCAAATATCAAAGCTTGATTCAACAAAATACTGTCTCATATATTAACATTTATTTTCATGCAATACATGCAAGCCTTTGATACTTTGACCACTACAATGAACTACCCTCCTGAATTTTTAAATTCAAATCAGCCTTTTGGCAAATTCTATTTGGTTTAAAATTTGACATGTAACAACAGTCACCTTGAGGTTTATCTGTTGACAAATTTTAGAGTACATTCAATTTTAGGGTACATCCAAAATTTTAGGACCATATGAAAATATCATCCTTAAGAAATTCATGATTACAAAAAGACCCTCTATGACTAAGGATTGCCAACTAATGAAGGGTCAACGGTCAACCTTGTCCACTTTACGGTTTGCTGCATTTTCCCAATTTTACATGGGATTTAGTAGAATTAATGATGGAGGAAAGTTTAATTTATTTGGTAAACATGATGAAGGAAAGTTCAAGGGAAAGGTTAAATGCATTTGTAATCCGTCGGATCTGTCTTTCTTTTCAAATATATTATAAGTTGTTCATATGCTTATAGTAAAATTAAAATTAAAACAAAGAAAAAAAACCTTAATTATGTGTAAACCCTAAATATATTTACCAATTTTATAGTAGAGGAATTTATGATCAATTCCCGGATGGGTAGTCGGGTACCTGGTTCAGATAAAATAAAGGGTTAAAGAACGCTACCTCCTAGTGTATTTTACAACCGCATATATAGGGAAGTGAAGCTGGGCATGGGCATCTTTTCACATTCAGATTCGATTTATCCATGTGTGAGTGTAGGGTACGCTAAGAAGTATTATTCTTTTTGTCCAAAATAATATAAAATTGATTTGGCATTCCAGCAATACAAAAGGCCATTCTGAACTTATGCTACATGGCATATTAATGGGTGTTGAAATTTTATAGACAAATAGACCCATAAGTTTATTCTCTCATGTCCAGCTTCAGCCTAAACTTGTTACTCAAGTAGTAAAACAAAGAATTGAAAATTTTGCGAATAACAAGAGGATCTGCACGGATATTTGAATTGAATAGAAAGTGTATGCTAATACATGGGAGGGGAAATAATTGAATTTAAATATGAAATTTGATATACGGTCAATTCATACCATTTATAAATATTTGATGATTGAATTGTCACATCACTCTTCTATGTGATAGAACTGTGTATCCATCCATAACTTTCTTTCGTGATGGGAGAGCCATGAAAATCCATTTGCTTGACATGTTTATCTCATGGTTTTCATACAGGATCGTGTTGTGTATGTACATGACCATTCTTCATCCAGCAGAGGATATAAATGGTATTATAAAGTTTTTATTTCATGCTTCCTGACAAAGTGACAACCGTATACAAAACTTTTTTATACTACATTATTTTAGACCATGCATTTTATATATCCAACTACATACTCTTATTGTACTAGATAGGGGTGTCAATTGGTCGGTTCGGTTTGGTTTTGATCGGATTGAATCGGTTTCGGTCTAAGAATGAGGGAGACCAAAACCAATCCATTAAGGAACTTTTGTTTTCGGTTGGTTTCGATTTCGGTCCGATTTGGTTTCGGTTTATTTTGGTTTTTCAATACCGGATTAATATCGGTTTATATGGTTTATTATTGGGCTTGAACCATAATGAAATGTTACATTCATAACTTATAGTGATAAGATTTCATGAAAAAAAAATACCTTAAATTTATGATTAAATCATGGTTTATCGTTGTATAGTGAACAAGGAAATCAATGGAAGTATTATTACAGTTTACAAATCAACTTCTCTATTTATAACCTAATATTCAATGATTTGTAACAATTTCCCCTATAAGAATTTTTTTTTCTCTAATATTATAAAAAATGGATAGTCAATTCACCAATTTATAATCTCATAATCATTTATTTTTTTATCGATTCCATTACGTTTGGTTATTGGTCGGTTCGGTTTGGATCAATTTTCAACCGATCCCAACATACCTCAGTCCAAAACCAATCCATTAAGGATCGGTTTGGTTCAGTTTGGGTTTTATTGGTCGGTTTCGATCTGTTTTGGTCCTTACATGTCCATTATTGTCTGCAATGTGTCTATTAGAGGTGTAAGTTTGACCTTAACGGCCTGAACTCGCCCTAGCCCGCCCTGAGCCCAAACCCTATCTAATCCAATTATGAGGGTCAACTGGCCCAACCTGACCCAACCTTGACTAGGTTTGGGCTGGGCCTGGGTTGAGACCTAGGCCCAGCTTGGCCAAGCCTAACCTGACTCGATTTTAACTCTGATCTATTAATTGTATTTAGTAATAGTGTTCCTCTTCTTCTAGGCCCACATCATGTGTTACACAAGCGTTACACAAGCTGTCTGTATGAATTCAAATCACATACACTTAACTATTGAGCTAAGACGACCAAATGGCCAAACTATTTCCCTCCATTTTCATTACATAGGCAGTCTTAGTTTCTCATATCATGTATTGATATAAACTTTAGATATATTAGCAATCACGAAGAATTGGGCCAAAATTTGGTCTATGCAGCATTTGGGAGATGTGGTGATGCCAGATGATTTAAATGTCTATCCTATAAATTGACAACCTTGCTTGCTGCAAATTTATGGATTAGGGGTGGAAAATGGCTAGTCATAGTCTTAACATTTACCCACCCCCTTGGTAAGTATAGGTTTAACATTTATGACCATTTATAGGAAGAAAAAAAAAAAATACAAAACCAATCAGGGTCAACCCAGCCCAACCCTGAGCGCTATAGGATTTTAGCCTGAGCGTGAACCCGACAGGGTTGAGTTGGGCATGGTAAGGGTGTCAATATATAACCAAAACCGTTTATCAGAACCGAAATCGACTGGTTATAACCAAACCGAATTGCACCATAGTAAATTGATCCCGTTTTGGTTTTATAGGCCATAATTCCAATTCGGAACCGAATTAAACTGAAAAACCAATGGTTAACTGGCACCTAGTATTAAAAGCTTAAAGTGTTTTGAATTTCGATAGGTCTTTATGTAAAAAGGGGAGAAAAAACAAAAGAAGCAAAGTACTAACTGAGAAGGGAGCTTCACTTTTACACAGTCACACTTCTTGATTTTCTAATTTCTAGGATCGTAGTTAATTAGTTATAATATGTATAGTCTTTTATATATATAAAGTATATTGTTCTTGGCAAAATAAATGTACATTGTCGTAACTCCTTAGGAAATATATGTAGGATTCACACTAGTTGTAGGATGCAAATCATTTTCTAAAATGACACTATTAACCCCATGTAAACCGGTTGTGAACCGAATGACAAAAACTGATTAAAAACCTCTAAAATCGAAATCGGATGAAAACGAGTCTGATTTCACCTTATTCTTATCCGGTGCAATTTTGGTTTTACCTTATCAAAATGTAAATCGAATCGAAACCAAACAAAATAACCAAAATTGCACCGTTTGACACCCCTATGGCCTGGGTTGAGTTTTGGGGACTTAGGGTTGGTTTGGGTTTTAAGAAACTATGCCTTGTTTACTATTACTTGTCAAGTTGGACAATTTTATTTTTTTTTTCAAAAAAAACAAGAAAAAACAAAAAAACCTGAGTTGTTTAGTTGGTAAAATGCTTATCTCAAGTGGATTCCAAATGACAGGACCAAGAGCGTACAAGAACAATCTCATACGTAAACCTGATCTAGTCTCGCTTATCTCATCATAGTAGGCTTGGGATTTGGTTTAGAGTTCGTGTCCTCCCCCCGTAGTTGTGAGCTAGTTGGTATTGTCATCCTTCTTGAGTCCCCCCAATTTGCAAAGCTAATTTTTATTATCATCCTCCTTGGATTTCACCCTTGACCATCCCTCGTTCAATTCTATGATTAATGCATGCTGCTAGCGTACAAAATACCAATAGGTGACTGTATAGCATTCATTTTATAACATATAATTAAAGTGAGACAACCAATTGGCATTGATTAAGAGATCAAGCCTCCCACGCGGGCTTTAAAAAAATCTGAAAAACGTAAAAATAAAAATAAAATTTAAAGACCCTCGTACCTGTTGGTGGATTTCTTAGCCTCTACTTGTTCGTAATGCTGGCATTCCTTCTTAAGTCCACGTTCTATACTACAGTCTTTTGATCTAAGTTTTCCCCCTTTTTTTTAATTAAAAAAAAATTATTAAGAGATAGTTATGCCATCAACGTACGGTAAGTTAGCTGACAATATTAATGGGGTGTCAAGATATCATACAGGAGAGATAGGGATCATTTCAAAAAAGGGAAAAAAAAAAGAAAGACAGAGATAGATACTAACTTATGATATATTGACAGTATATTCAGCTTTTTCTTTTTTTAATTAATATTTTATTAATTTCCACAGTTGAATATTTCCCATTTATTTGGTAGAAAAAAAATTATATAAAAAAAGGTCAACCATTTCTACTTAGCACACTCCACATTTTTATAAAGTTGATTTAGATTATCCTAAATTCTTCTTAGCATGTGGTTAACAAAGAAACATTTCTAATTAGCAAGTCAGCACATGGTTGATCTGTGTATTACTCTTGAAAATTCAGCCTTAAGCAATTGAATCTGTTATTGAAAGCTATTGAGGTCCTTATTTAAAATCTTAAGAAATTAGAAAGAATAGAGATCTCCTAAAGTATTTGAAGACATCAAGAAACAGAAGAAATTGACGTGAAGTTGTAACTCTATGATTAACTGTCAAAAGAAAAGATTAATTAATTAATAAGTGCATTTTGTTTATTGTAATCAAAGTGATGAATGAAGAAATAAGCTTAATTTGATTGTTCTTTATTTTACTCTTAAGTTAATGTAAAAAAATGTTTTCAAAATAATTTGAAATGATTTACTATTACATATTATTTTCAACAACTATCTTTTAACAATTATCATTGTCTTATATACATCTTTTGAAATGTACAACACCAAAAAGATTTTATTGTCATTGGAAGAAAAAGTGTATCATACTTGTTGACGCCTTTAAGGTGTCGAATCTTTTATAATCTCACTTTTTTGCCTTTTTAGCATTATATATATATATATATATATATTTCTAATGAGGATAATAGTATCATTTTACATGTGTACTTGCATGACAATTACGGGCAGGGCTCCTTTGTGGCACAACAAAGGTGTAACGCACATTTGACAAATTGGAGCACCTCGAGGTGCAAATTCGTGTGTTGAGTTTGTACTCGGGTGCTTCAGGGTGTCAAATGTACGCTGCCACCCCTATTGCACCACAAATGAGTAAGATTTGACAATGAAAACTTTTGATATTATTGACATAATGGCATATCACGTTCAACTTATTTTTAAAAATCTTATCATACTCCTATTTTATGATTAAGACAATGGGCAATTAAGAGAAGAGGTTAAATTCTAAATACACCACTAGAGGTGTCATTGAGACACTCCTATACTTAAAAGGATGAAAATATCTAAAGTGAGAGGCTTTCCTAGAAGGCAGTGTGGCCCTTGCACAACACTAATACAAGAATGCAATGATGGGTGAAACATAGGGGAATGATGGAGCAATTCAGAGGAATTGAATCACACACTTCTTGACAACACTACGACAACATGGCCTTAGAGTTCCATCCCTCTTTTTCTCGATGTTTATAATTTTGTATTTATACCGGCCTACAAGCTCAGCCTACAAATGAAGTAGTTCTACTCATGCGACTTGTTGCTACTAATATCATTACCAAACTCTCACAGATAGATATCACTAATCTGAACATCGATGTACTTCGCCACATATATAATTATTGAATTTTTTTTCTTCTAATTAAAATATTAAAAAAAAAAAAAAAAAAAAAAAAGAGCATCAATAGGGTTGGGATTTCAGCATTTCATGAGTGGTAGAACAGTCATTTCTCCCCCACCATTTTTTTAAGTGCAAGAGCCACACTGTCTTTTAGACCACTTGTTCCCTTAAATAAATTATAACTTATTTTCACAAACACTTCAATTACACCGAAAGTTTCCATAATTAATTGATAAAGATTAAGCTGACCATGGATCACATCTAACCAGCCTTGCAATATCTAAATCTATGAATGCTTGAGCCAAGAGTTTCTTCAATCTCAACTGTTATCATGTGTAAACCCGCTCATGCGTCTTGATTTGCTGTGAAGCAACATGCAATATTCCTCCACTAGCTTGTCCATCTGATCATCAATGCGTGTGAAAAACTTCTCTATCTAACTAAGATCTTCTTCGTTTTTATTTTATCTCAATTTATTTTTAATTTTTTTTATGTTGACTTATATTATATAAATATTTAAAGTTCTTTTTATATTAGTCGATAATCACAATACTCCTAGGTTGTCTACTGCATGACTTTTTGTGGTTCAACCTAATAAAGTATTAAACCCATAACAAATAGAATTCCAATTTTTTTCAAATTTAAGACCTCTGAAAATAGCCTCCCAAAATCACTATAAAACCCAACCCATTTTTGAGTTATTTCTCAACAGAAGTGACTGATCAGAAGGAATGTGTTTTGCTTCAATGAAGGTCTTTGCTGTTCTTCTACTTTCACTGCTCTTGTTGAGTAGTGTTGCCGAGTCATCGCATGGTTCTGATCACCACCATTCAAGCCCTCCTCCGGGCGACTCTGATGATCATCATCATGATCATGATCATCATCATCATCAGTCTCCAAGTGAGTCTCCTAATACCCTTCCCCCAACAGATCTCCCTCCAAGTGTCCCTCCTACCCACCTTCCTCCAGTGAAGCCTCCAAGTCTCTCTCCTCACCACCATCCAAATCTCCCTCCACCAGTTCAGCCACCAAGTATCTCTCCGCACCACCATCCAAGTCTCTCTCCTCACCACCATCCAAGTCTCCCTCCACAACTTCAGCCACCAAGTCTCCCTCCACAACTTCAGCCACCAAGTCTCTCTCCGCACCACCATCTAAGTCTCTCTCCTCACCACCATCCAACTCTTCCTCCACCACTTCAGCCACCAAGTCTCCCTCCACACCACCATCCAAGTCTCTCTCCTATCTACCCTCCTCCAGTTGAGCACCCTCCAACTCATCCTCCTCACCACCATCCAAGTCCATCTCCTATAGACTATCCACCAGTTGATCACCATCCATCTCATCCTCCTCACCACCATCCAACTCCATCCCCTATAGACTCTCCTCCAGTTCACCCTCCAACTCATCCTCATCCGGTTCGAGGATTTCGATTCTTCTCCCCACATGAGTACCCTCCAAGTCACTCTCCTAGCCAGCCTCCTACAATCCCTCCACCAGTTCACCCTCCAACTCTCTCGCCACATCACCCACCGAGTATCTCTCCAGTGTACCCTCCTAGTCACTCTCCTAGCCTCCCTCCTACATTCCTTCCACCAGTTCACCCTCCAACTCTCTCGCCACATCACCCACCGAGTCTCACTCCTGTGTACCCTCCTAGTCACTCTCTTACCCTCCCTCCTACACTCCCTCCAGTTCACCCTCCAACTCTTCCTCATCCAGTTCGAGGATTCCGGTTCTTCTCCCCACATGGGTACCCTCCAAGTCACTCTCCTAGCCACCCTCCTACAACCCCTCCACCAGTTCACCCTCAAACTCTCTCGCCACATCACCCACCTAGTCTCTCCCCACATGTTTACCCCCCTAGTCACTCTCGTAGCCTTCCTCCTACACTCCCTCCAGTTCACCCTCCAACTCTCTCGCCACATTACCCACCTAGTCTCTCCCCACATGTTTACCCTCCTAGTCACTCTCGTAGCCTCCCTCCTACACTCCCTCCAGTTCACCCTCCAACTCTCTCGCCACATCACCCACCGAGTCTCTCTCCACTGTACCCTCCAAGCCTCTCACCTGATCAAGCTCCCGAATCCTCTCCAGACCATAAGCCTGTTGCTGTGGAAGGGTTTGTTTATTGCAAATCATGCAAAGACAATGATACCGATTCGGGCACTAAACCAGTTATAGGTTTGTCTCATACCCATTTCCTCTCTTTTTGTCATTTAATTCACTATCACTATATGCGTTTAGATTCATTGAATGTACGATCACTTGGTTTTACATGTGAGCATCCAACACTTATCCCATTTTCTATCATTATAAGGGTGAAGAGAAATATATTTGAAAACAAAAGGAATAGGTGTTGGATGCAGATCCAATTTCTCTCTCTCTCTCTCTCTCTCTCATGCTAACTACTTACCCACATATACATTCTAGTACTTTGCAATTGGCATATGTCAATGTTGGAGAGAAAGAGAGTAAATTTACACATTTTAATTTGGTGAAAAGTATAATGATTCCCTAATAAGTATATAAAGTATAGGAAAAATATTAGGGTACGATGTCTTGTACTCCATAGCTTGCATAAGTAGGTTGATTTTGAAAAACCATTACAAGTTCAAGGGTTTTGGTATTTATTTGTAGTGAGGGTTATCTCTCTAAGAAATTTGAGGATAGCCGTTGTAATCCTATTCTTCACGTAAATTCTTATATTCAATTGTGTAATTATGTGTTCATGATTTCCCTACTTTTCTGCATCATTTTAGGTTCTCATTTTCTACAACAATTTCAATGATATGAATTAAACTTGCTACTATCGGTTTTGGTGGCAGATGCGGTTGTCAAGCTAAAGTGCAATATCACCATTGACCTGACGATCATTTCCACGGCGACGACGGACGAGGATGGATGGTTCTTCTTAGAAGCACCAAAGAACGTGACGAGTAACTTGGTTTTCAAGTGTAAGGTGTTCTTATATTCATCACCATACCCTAATTGCCAGAAGAAATCTAACCTTAACGATGGGGATACTGGAGCTACCTTGAAGTATGAGGACTATCCCAATAATTCTTCAGCCTCAGCCTCCTACGATGTCTACACCACTGGGCCTCTTGCCTTCCAGTCCATTTGTTGATTGGGCTCACCACTACTCCATTTTAGCTTTAGGCCCACTTTCCTTTCTTTAAATATTTAACAGTGCTTGTCCCTAAATAAGTATCTTCCATGAATGTCAATGTGTCTACTTTGACTCTCTTTCTATTAATCGGACTTATTCTATTTGATACATCAATAATGTGATTGGTTTTTAATAACCTTTGCTCTTGCCTCTTATATATGATGATGATGATGCTGATGATGGATATAGGGTTGTCAATCAGTCGGGCTGAGATAGTTTTGGTCGGGCCTAATTAGACTTTCCCAATTTAAGACCTCACATCGTGATTGGTCCATTTAAGTAATTGATCATCATCTGATAGCCATGGTTCTATTTGAAAATAATAAATTTAAATGGACTAATGAGACATTTATTTTTAAACGGGCTTTATCTGTGTCGGGCTTATTAAATGGGCTCTAAATGAACTCTAATTGAGTTCTAAACGGGCTTTAATTAAACATGTCAAGTTATTAATTGGTCGGTTCTGGTCAGGTGCCCATCAGATAGCACCCTTGGATCGAAACGATCGAATATTAATCGGACTAGGCTTGAACCTGAGACATTTAATAAATGGGCCAAACCGATTTCAAGTTTTTCCCAGCCAGGCTCAGTGCAGGGATGGAATTGGCACCGCTATAATGCTACACATTAGTCCTTTAATAATAATGGGCATTGCTAGCCAAACAGTCGCTAACTATCGCCGCAAATGGCCCAGCAGTTTTTATCTGAACGACCAATATGGATGGCCCCACTCTAGACACCTACGTGGAGACTGAAATCATTTTGGTATAATAATGATTTTTTCCCCTCAAACTTCATTTGAGAGAGAGAGAGAGAGAGAGAGAGAGAGAGAGAGATTACTATGAAAAAAATCAGGAAATTTTAAATTGAATCCCAATTGATTTTACAATCTTGGAAAGAAAAAAAAAAAAGCTTTGTGAATTTTTCAGAATCCATGAATATAATTTGGGAAACAAATATTACTACCCCAAGAAATTCAAACTCCAAATTCAGTTTTTGAGAGTAACTGAGTGACTAATGAACAATTCAAGAACCCAATAAATCACTCAAAAAAATTTGGGATGTAAACAGTAAAAGAGAATAGACCGAACTTTTTTACCTGATTTATTGAAAAATAAACATTAATTCCTGAGTTAATCTCAATCCAATCTTTAGTCATAACCAGTATTGTTTTCTATTAAATTTCAAATAGGTAAAATTGATTAATTGGATTTTTCTTCTTCCAAATTTAAGTCTCCCGGAAACTGATGTTTGATCATTATGTTTGTTTATGATAAACAGAGAATTCTTAAAAGGTAGTGTCTGAATTATATAAAAAAAAAAAAAAAAAAAAATTCCCTTATTTTCCTTTTTAGTAGATAAAAAAAATTTAATTTAACCCAAGGGAGAAATAAAATTACACAACACCAAGGTGAAACAACAACAATAAGAAGCCAGCACCTAAAACAAGGGAGCAAGGACTATGTTTGCCTAATTTAAAAAATAATAATAATAAATAAATAAATAAATAAAATGAATAGTTCTTTAAGATAAGAATGTAAAAGAGTTTTCAAAAATAATCTGAAAGTGTTGGCACTGAAATCTTCCTTGCGTTACGGTCAACTGATTGTATTAGTAAGTGCATGGGCATGCCAGAATCCTTTCTGACCAGATTCAATGGTATATCTAATTTCGATCAAATGACTGGGGCTCTCCTCTTCCCCGATTGGATTGCTTCAGAGATTTTTGAATAATCAATTAAAACCACCAATGGATGAAGGGACAAACAGAGATGCATTCCTCATAAGGGGTTTTGAATACAATGTACAAGAGCCTAATGGATAGATCCTGTGGATAGAAAATTTGGAATGAGACAAAAGAGTTCTACTCTACCTCTAATGCCAAAAAGTGGAAAACAAAGGAATAAAAGAGTTGCATCATTGTTGGATTCTTGTATGGGTTGTGAAAGAAAATAAATACAGAACGATTCATAAAGATCGATAAGCATGCATGACAAACACTACAAAAACACGTTTTAGGCATACCTGAATCCATGGCTGAAGAATAAAAACTCCTCAATGTCTTCTTGTATGCTCCTCGTACAACACGATCAATGTTGGTCTGGTCTACCCTCTTTCCTTTTTGCTTTTGGTCGTTACCCTCACTTAATGGGTCAGTAATAACTATATATAGGGGTGAGTGTAGGGACCAACCCTGCAAATAAATTAGGGTTTCCTCTCCATTAAGGAAACAATACCTTAGGTCCACACATAGTAATAAATATTTCATACCATAAAGGTTTGCTAATAGAATCTAATATCTCCATAGAGATCACTTACCAATAATATTGGATTCTTTCTACTTACTCCATCTCTAGTCAACACCACTAAATCGGTTTTGGAAACAAATCTTTGACTATGCTAACCCACCTAATAAGAAATCTTACAATCTCTCACTTGGGCAGCATATGTCACAAGTTTTAGATTTTAAAATTTATTTAAAATGACTCCGATTTAGATAAACTGAATGTGGCCACAAACAAAACAGTGTCGAATGGAGTGCACCTTAAACCAAATGCCTTAGTCCAAATGAGAATTACAAACACCCAACCGTATTGATCATCACATCTAAAGCGATATGAGACCACACACGTCAAAGTGCTCATAACATCACCGACTCGGGCTGAACAGTGTAAAAGTATGGTATGAAAATAACATGCAATAGTGATCATCATGTCTATTTTCAAATTAGTCCTGGCTCAAAAACCAAATGAGCCCTATGAGACAGATACCGAAGGTCTCATTAACTATAAGAGTCTCCCAAACGCTCAAGCTTCAATCAAAGAAGTTCATTGGGACTAGGTCCAGATGTCCCATAACACTAACACTAGACCTCAATCAAACGAGGTTTTGCTAGTGACTAGATGTGTGTGTATTGACTGGAACCTCAGATATCGAATGAGGTAAATACACCACATATAACCTCAATTTTTTGTAGGAGGCAAATAAATAAATGTATACACATAAACAAATGGCCATAAAAATGCATATATATTCTTGAGAAGAATAATAATGCATCATATGTATAAACTAAAACTGAAAGTCAAATGCGAACATATTGCACAAAACTCCCACTAATAAAATGCATCAAAAGAACTAACAAGTCCCATATTAGTAACATGCTCTTGAAATACTTTTGGAGTCAAACCCTCAGTAAGAGGGTCTGCAATCATATTTTCTGTAACAATCTGTTCCATTGTAATCTGTGACTCTCGAACTTTCTCTCTGACAAAAAAATTACTTAATGTCAATGTGTTTAGAGTTTGAAGTACTTTTACTGTTATGAGAGAAACAAACAGCAGCGGAGTTATCACAGAACATCCTCAATGGTTTAGATATAGAGTCAACAATCTGTAATAATATAGTTCTATAAAAATTTATGATTCATGAGCTTACTCCCACTGATCTTTTGATAAACCTAATCGATTCCTCCTATTTTCACAAAGAACCTTAACTTGAACATAATTAACAACCACTGGCTTAGGAGGCTCATCAATTAAGATTAAAATTTATTATCATAATAGCCAGAGAAATATTAAAAGATTAGTTCTATTCCTTAAAATTGAAACCATTCAAACTTTTTAAACAGAAAATAGCTGAGATGTCAAAGCTGACAAATATAATCATACATATTTACCAAAATATACAATATGCAAGAACAGAAGGCATATTAAACTTCCCAACGATATAATTAAATCTGACTAATTGGACTGTTAATCAGATTTATCCCAGCATTATTTTCAATAACTGTAGGAAAATAGAAACTGGAGAAAGATCCGACGTCATCGGGTCACACCTGTGGTGGCAAGATCGCCCAACACATAGTGTAATATTTCACATGCAAGGCGAGACGCTTGAAACAACACCACTTTGAAGATTCCGTCAACTGTGGTGGCAAGACAAGAACCTCCAAAGCTATGAAGCCCAAAATGTCACCCTCACACTATCAAGCGAAACCGACTAAATGAAGACTCACCTGTGGTGGCAAGAACATATCATTTGTCATATGGTCTCCTTGACTGCAACCCATCCTGAATAGTCAATAGTAATTTCACAATCTCAGTAACTAGCCCACTAAGTGGAAGCATAATCACTGAAATTATAAAAACCTATAGACTTGGATTGCTACCATATGCTCATGGGTTTAGATTTTGGGTGCAAACAACAAGATGAGCTATTTTAGTATTTAATTAATAAAATATTCAACATAAGTCCACAAAAATAAACCATTATAAACCCTAATAGTCAATATAGTAACACCATAATTTAACAGTTATCAAAGTGAGTACATTCTTAGTATGACAGTTTTGTACTTCCAGCCATTAACATAAATAAATAAATAAAAAATCTAAATATGACATTTTCTATAATGACAACATGCTAGATATGAAAGTTCATAACATTTATTCATGATAACAAAAAAAACACATGAAATATGTTACTTTATCCTTAATTCATTAGATATACAAAGTTGTATACAAATATGAACTTTCAATCCAAATGACTTTAATATCCAATACAAATATTAGCACATAAACTTTAAAGTCAATCACAATAAAGACCTACAATTTCTTTAAATAAAAAAAAAGTTCATTAACTAATAGAGCACATGAATCAAATAATTTATAGGCCAAAATAACAATAAGCCTTTAACAAATAAAGGTAATGTTGGCTTAGTTCCATAGTAAGTATAAATAATTTTATAGGCTTTATACCAATAAGCCACTAAAACTCCAATGAGTTCATTTAAATCATTCAAATATAATATATCTATTTTATCTCGATGAATTTTCAATAAAATTGAACTTTATTATAAGTACAAATATGACATATAAATTTGAAGAAATATTACTTAAACAATGCACTTGTGATATTTTGAATCATAAATGGGTGTCAAAACTCATAATTATATGTCTTGTGATAAAACCTGATGTCACGGATGATAAATATAACATCGAAAAAAATATCAAAATACCCTAGATTGACTTAAAATTCATGAAACGATAAGTGTAGTATACATAATAAAACATGTGTGATACATCTATCACCCTCAATAGGATAATAATTTATTCTCCTACTAATATAAGAGAGTAAAACTAGATGACCTAATAAAAGTACTATTTATAAGAGTCAATATCGGTTCATATTAGAACTAGATTTAACTGTTGGCTTGAATAAACAAGGTCAAAATAGTCAACAGTATAAACAGATTTCAGAAGTCATTTCAAGAAATCAAAATTAAACGATTTCTAATTCCATTTGCATAATTTATTTATAGTCTATACAATTATTAGACTCAAAAACTGGATTTCATTAAAACTATGCTGAAAATAATTAATAAACCATCAACATGTAGAAGCAACGTATGATGATCTCGTGTCATAACATCTCAAATGTGAGTATAGGTATCATCATTAATATTAATCTTTAAGATGCCAACTCTACCCACAAAGAATCTTCACAAAAATCGATTTAAATAGACCACACCAATAACAAAGTTTAACTTGGTGAGATTCATGTGCATTCACTGTAATGACTATATCACTCAAGAGTTATAGCTGAAACTGTATCATATCTTTTAAGACAGGAATACACTGGTCCTCTCATTTTCTTGTATTAACTGTGAAAAGAACAATAATTTTTTAGATCCCCTTACCTTTGGGATAAGAATCCTTAGGTTACTGTCATTTTCTTTAACTTTGGTGACATCATCTTTAGGCAAATGTCACCTATTATGCTACTCTAGGGAAAACCATGAAAGAATAAAATACGTCACTTTGGTGGAATCCACATCACCCTTTCATGGTTTCCTAGAAGTGCGTTTTGCAGCTAAACATGTGCAGAAGCTTACACCCAATTTAATTATAATATATATTTATTCATCATAGAGTGTTCCAAATATGACATGCAAGCACAAAATGACATTAATTTTCTACTTACGTCATTCATAAATGACTTTTTTAATATCATAGTAATGATAAATTAGTGCAAAAAAAAAAAAAAAATGCATAAACAGAAATACAATTCTGAAGCCATTATAGAATAAAGACAAAACACTATACCTGTTCCAAAACAGTTATGGAATACAAAACATAGGTCTCATTTTCCTTGTTTTAAATTCAACCCAGTATATTGAACATACATTCACTGGTCGAACCATAAACAACATTTCAGAATATACAATTACATCCTCCCACTGGTTTGACCAGTTAAGTAATTATCCACAACATCCCAAGTACATGATAAAGTGACATCATGAAAATCAATAGTATTTTATTATTAACAAGGCCTTG
>NC_056567.1:30995588-30998153 GCF_013358625.1 Macadamia integrifolia | reverse complement strand
TTTTTTTTTTTTTTTTTTTTAAGTTTGTACAATTCTCCAAAAGACAAATCAAGGGGATTTTTTTTTTTTTAATTTAACTTTGCAAGTTTTGTCCTTTAGTAATAATATATAATATATTACTTTTCTCGTTTCTTCAAAACAAAACGACTCGAGGAGAAGAAATTGATTTTTATTCCTGGTGGTACAGTCGATCGATTTTTCATGAACGAGGCTCTGATACCATTGAAAGAAAATAAATACGGAACAATTCATGAAGATCGATAAGCATGCACGACAAACACTACAAAAACAAGTTTTAGGCATACCTGTATCCATGGTTGAAGAATAAGAACTCCTTAATGTCTTCTTGTATGCTCCTCGTACAACATGATCAATGTTGGTCTGGTCTACCCTCTTTTCTTTTTGCTTTTGGTCGTTAGCCTCACTTAATGGGTCAGTGATAACTATATATAGGGGTGAGGGTAGAGACCAACCCTGCAAAGAAATTAGGGTTTCCTCCCCATTAAGGAAACAATACCTTAGGTCCACACATAGTAATAAATATTTCATACCATTAAGGTTTGCTAATAGAATCTAATATCTCCATAGAGATCACTTACCAATAATATTGGATTCTTTCTGCTTACTCCATCTATAGTCAACACCACTAAATCGGTTTTGGAAACAAATCTTTGACTCTGCTAGCCCACCTAATAAGAAATCTTACAGGTTGTTGATCCTTTCTTTTGATCGATTTTCCTTCTTTATATAGCTTGCGGAGTAATCGTTCCACTATGCACATCATCAGCCCAGTACCCTCATTAAGCAGGGCCCAAATATGCTCCTGACACACATCTCATAGCAATAGCTTTTTACGCGCATGCATCTAACTATTCTCACGTGCGTGTATTGTGCTGCTTGTGGGTAGTGGGCTCATGTTGCAGTCAGCCCACATTTTCCTTTTGCGCTGTAAACTGCTTCTGCCATGTTATTGGACGCATATTTTCAAATTTTGGCACCAACAGAAAATATCGTATCATTACATCAAAAAAGGATTTTGATGCAAATTTTTTTAGTATACATGTGAAATGATATTATTATCCTCATTGAAAAAAATATTGTTTGTTATACTAAAAAAATAAATTACAAATTATTGAAACCTTGAAGGATGTCAATAAGAAAATCTCTTCCATCCAACATATATACCTGCTTATCTAGTCTACTTGATATGCTAGACTCATAAGACAAAGCCCATATAAGGTTGGCTTAGCTTAATGAATCAATGTGTACTATTTTATTTTATTTTAGGGTAGAATGAATAAAAGTGTACTGAGGTTATTGTAAATTGGTGGTTTATCAAAAAAGAAAAAAAAAAGTGACCTAAAACACTTTATGCCTTATTGGTGTATTATACAGTTGAAATATATTGGTATTTTTGCTAGGGGGTAGGGGTAGGGGTAGGGGTAGGGGTAGGGGGGGGGGGAAGGGAGAATAAAACACTAAATTCATTAAGTAAACTTAGCTAAGGAATAATTCTTGTCGAGGAAAGAGAAAAGAAAAGCGGGTTAGGCCACCATGATCTAGAGAGGTGGAACTTGGCAACCCCACTCGTAAAAAAATGTGCTTGCTCATTAAAGGATCTATGAATAAAATCAAACATAACTAAAGTGAAGTTTAAAGCTAAAGCTAAAATATCATCTACAATGGAGTAGGTCGCCCAATCTAGTGATGATGAAATCCCATTTAGGGCCCAAATTAGAGCCTTGCAATATGAAAACACTGCAGCCTTCAAGAAACCAACACTTGGGTAGAAAAATTCCCCTCCCTTTTTTTTTTTGGAAATGAAATCAGACTAGTGAAGTAAAAATTTAAAAACACGGGTTGAAATCGTCTGCAATTCCGATCTCGTACAATTCCATGCAATACCACCTTCAGGTGGTGACACGTGTATTGATACCAATACAATGGTCCAGATCTGACACAACTAATAAAACATTAAATCAGTGAAGAGGCATTTAAATCAGATCTGGACCATTGGATTGGTATCAATACACATGTCACCGCCTGAATGTGGTATTGCACGGAATTGTACAAGATTGGAATTACAGACGATTTTTTTCCCTGT
Source organism: Macadamia integrifolia (assembly GCF_013358625.1). NCBI lineage: Eukaryota > Viridiplantae > Streptophyta > Magnoliopsida > Proteales > Proteaceae > Macadamia > Macadamia integrifolia. The sequence continues at coordinate 30,996,049 of NC_056567.1, read as the reverse complement.
CAACTACAAACACCAACTTCTTCGATCGAGATTTTGTCTCCTACTTATTTGTATTAAAATATGGTAACAGGTTTTATCCACGGCAATGTGTGATTGTGTTTTCGTGTTTCAACCATTGGCTAGGCACGATCATGCGCGATATACAACTCTTCACCTCCATCCAATGGTTTGGTGCGTAATGGTGCACCATGACCATGCCCAAAACCTCTCCCCAATATATATAGATTATAAAGTATATTATTTATGAAAGAAAGAGAAACAAAGTTGTTTGGTGTGTCGTTTGGGTTATAAAGTAATATACTAACAAATTAAGCTATATTAATTTATTGAACAACCCTTTAATTAAGCAAGTTAATAAGTTTGGAATATTTTCAATTTAGGTTAGATTTTCCTAATTTCTGGGTTGTGCCTCATTCCTCATATTTTCATCTCTCATCTTTCCATCTCCCTCCCCCCTCCCC
>NC_056567.1:30963891-30994970 GCF_013358625.1 Macadamia integrifolia | reverse complement strand
AATATGGTGAATTGTTGCACAAAAAGCCAACTTACCTACAATATCACAAGAAGTTTTGCCATTGAATTCTTTTAAGATCCAGCTCCATTCCCTGCCAAAAGTAATGATAACTTTAGGGAAAGACTAACATTTCCTGAAGATATCATTCCAAATCGACTTGAAAAAGGGCATTAGACATTTATCCCCTAGGGTAACTAGATTGACCCGGCCCAGCCTGTACATTGCCACTTCTAGGAATTCGACCTAGTCATGTTTCAAAATTGTAAATTTTCACTTCCTTGTTCTTGAGGAAACCAAAATTCACAATAACTGATATCATCTTCTTTAATGTGCTTTATGTTTATCTACCTCTAAAATACCCAAATTCAGATCCATGCTGCAAGAATATTTCATTTAAAGTGGAAAATTTGTTTTCTAAGTGATCTAACAAATAAGGCTTTGTTTGAGCTAGGGTTGTTAAAAATGAAATCAGATAGAATGACCCGAGTAGACAAAATAGGAACTAATTGATCAAATTCCTTATCGTTTTGGTACGCTCCCATTGGCCCCACTCTTTCAAGGAACACTCTACCTTTTTATATGGTAATTCAGTCTTATCCCAATAAATGGGGTCAACTACATGTTGATCAAAGACATTAAAAGAAAAACAAAAACAAAAGTAAACGAAAAGGATCACAACACAGCTAATCAGCAAAATCTCACATAAATGGGTTGGATTGGTTACATGAATTCTTGACATCTAATCAGCTCTTTTTAAAGTTATACTTGAAATAAGACAAAAACTAAGCATGTCTTTTCTCACTATTTCTCTTATGGTTATTATGTCTACCCCTAACTCCTTTAGTGCTTTCAATCTTAATCAAATCACTCTTCCTTACTAGTGCATCCCTAGGCCTCCGTTGAACATGGTCATAATTATAGTTAGAAAATTTACGTATAATACATGTATTTTTACCGTATTTGAACGTTTCAATCAAAAAGTCATAATTTGGCTATCAATCGAAAAAATCTATATCATATGCATATTCTATAAATACTCATGTTATACACGAATAAAATGTGTATAATATGTTTTATACTAATTAATACACTTAGTTTGGGGGGTGGGGGGCTGGAGGGAAGGGAAACAAACTCAACCCCAAAAGTCAAAATGGCACTTCTCACTTTCCATAGGTTTTTTGATTTCGAGAAAAATCGTGGATGACACGCTTCTCCCTTTCTTATTTATTAATTTCAATCCCCCTTTCCATCATACCTCTTCCTCTCTCTTTTATTAACTTATACCATTTATTTAACTTCATTCCAAGAGCATCCTAAATCTATTAATCAAATATCTTATGCGTCCACCCTCTTGTTCCTATCCACTAGCCTATTAAGTCTACTTAATTATAATTTTTTCACCTAATTTAAAATCTTACCTTAATTACAAATCTGGCATTGGTAACTGTGATTGAATTATTGAATATCTGAATGGACCTATACGCAATCTGATTCCAGTTTTAGAATCTATATCCTCATTAGTAGGGATTGTTGTGAATTTTATTGTTTGATAAGATAATATCAATGATGATATTTTTATTTGTTAAATGATTATCCATATGTTATAATTATTATTTTTTTGACAAATATATGTTATTATTTGCTATGATAGAAAGTGGCTAATGGATTACATTTCAGTGTTCATGAATGCATGGGATATTAGAATTTGGTCATAAGCAATCAGTTTTAGTTCATTCTTAATACCAAAATATACCAGTATTTTTGCTTATAGATTTTTACATAGCAACCATATTAAACACGTCTCGTTTCATTGCCGTGCATGTTTTATATCATCGGATTTCTGAAAAATATTATTGCCGTATGTCCCGTTTAATTGCTATACATATTCGTTCCCATATTATTACTGTTCCCGAACTTACTAACTATGGTCATAACTGAAAACTATATTTTCTTTTAATGAGTTCCAGTTTTTTTCAATTTAGATTAGTGGTTCATCAGATTTTTTGGTTTTGTTTCATTTTTTTATTTTGGTCCAGTCCAGTTCAGTATTCCACCAGTTTCACAAATCCTAACAAAAAGTGTTGATTCTTCTTTTATTTTTTTTCAATCGTTTTCAATTGATCATTAATTGATTTAGGCTGGAAATTGACACCCTTAGATGTACCTTTTGGATTTTATTTTATTTTATTTTTTATATGTGTGTAAGGTAAGCCATAATAAGGAGAGTTGAACTCATTATTCTCACTCAAGAAAAAAAAAAATTTTTTTGAACTCATTACCTCTTAATTTTAAGGTCTTTCATTTTAGATAGAACTAACTTTGCGGTGTTGGTTTTTGCCAACTCAACTACCCCTTCAATCCTACAGTCATTTTATTGGACCGTTTTCCTCTTCTCCTGCCATTAAATCTATTTTTAAATGATTGGCCATTTAATCATTTTTCAAAGTTTAAACTACATGTCACCTTCCTATGTCCCACAGAGATGATTTAATTTTTCTTTCAAATGCCAAAAAAAGAAAAAAAAAAGTGGGCTGTGAGCTGTATGCATGCAGACTAGAAGTGAGCAAGGGGGAGTGTTTCCCGGACGATGAGTCAAAGAAATTAATCGCTCCTCGTGGCTACTGAGATTAGTGTAGTTACCTATAAGAAAAGGATAATAATAATAATAATAATAATAATAATAATAATAATAATAATAATAAAGGAAGAGATTAGTATAGTTGATCGTGGTGGTTTGGGTCTTCTGGGTTTTAACAAATAGGTGGACAAAAAGTCAAATGGCCTACTAAGTACAAGGCATCACATGGAAAATATCCCATTATTGATTAGTTTAGTTTGACTGTTCAGTTGGCGCATGGTATCCTTAATTGCCAAGTTACAAAAGTCAAGAGGTAGGCAGATAGTGAAAATTTAAAATTCGATTTGTATCCATATCTAGGGTATTCAGATCCGAATTTGAATAATTTAAAAAATAATTATATGATTCAAATAAATAATCAACTATAATATAAAATTAGTTAATTAATCATCTTAAGAGGTGTTGAAGTTTTGATAGGTTTTAACAAATGAGGAAAATATTGAAGACAATTGAGAATAAATTGTATTCATTAGGAGGAGGAAGGTTTGAGTTGCACAAGTCAGAGATGTAAATAGATAGTTGAAAATCTCAATTCGATTCGCATCCATATCCATTTGAAGATATCTATATTTGATCAAGGAATATCCAAATCCGATCACATTCACACATTCGATCGATTTACATCCTTAATCCTTATCTCACATCCCTTTCTCTCCAATTGGAGTTACACATGGTTATAACAGTAAGGGAAAATTACAGCATAGTTCAAAAACTAGGTGACTCCTGCGTGTTATGTTTCTTTCTTTTTTTAAATACCTTCTTTCTTCTATTTTCGAGTAAGGAAGGGTTAGGACTATGAATGTTTCACATTTGATGAGAAGACAAAAAAGGGGCTAATATTGAAGATAATGAACAAAATTTTTAAGGTTTTATTTAGTTGTAGGCCAAACTTTATGCTCTATGAATAATCTATGGATCAATAAAAATAAAATAAAAAAGGATTTGGTGAGTTTCACATGACTTGGCTAAAATTATTGGGTCAACGAAAATGCAAATTAACTAAGATTTAGTTTGACCATTTCTTAAATTTGAACTTCATGAATGACTCTTGATCAGGTTTCATGTGTTTTCTCTTGACTCAGACGAGTTAACCTAGTTTTCCAATTATGAATTACACATGAGGTACCCACACTTAAGGAAATCATGGTTAAAAATATTTAACATTTTAAAATTTACATTGAGGGAACATGAGAACAAATGGTGTTAATATGAAACATATGATGAAGAAAATGTCCAAAATAACTTAATTTCCTATATATGTCAAAATGATCCAAATTGGAAGGATATAGTTCAACATCATCGTTTCAGAATTATTTTGATTAAAATGATAGGATTCAACTATAATATTTTATTATTTTTAAATGTTTAATTGAATTGTGACCATTCAATTAGCATTTTAAATTTGACAAGTTGATCTAAATTTAGATTGTAATAAAATTCTAAAAGATCCTTATTCAATCAAATGATTAAAATATTGATTGTAGCATGAAAAATAAATAAATAAATAAAAGTTATGAAAAAAATAGTTTTTCATCTCGCAATCAATATTTTAAACATGTGAATAGATTTTGATCTGATTATATCAGATTTACCATTGTACATGTCATTATTAAAAATGCTAAATGAATGATCATGATACAAATCAAAAGTCTGAAAATGTTGAAATACAATAATTAAATTGTATGCTTTCAATCCAATCTTTGAAAGTTTGTTGTACCATTGTATTTGCCTCAATTCAAATCAAACTTAAAAAGATGTTTAAACATTAGGGTTGAGTCATATGCTTTTAATCATTAATTTTTTGAAGCTATTGATGGTGCGATCTTAATTATATACCATGATGTTTGTTATGATTTAATTAAACATGTATGATCATAAGAACTAAGGGTGTCTTGCTCACTTAATCATCATATGTTAACACCACCTAACACTAATTTTGTTTGAATACCTGAAATATAGTTTAAAATTTTTAATATTTCAATGTAGTTTCCTTAAACGTGAGTACCTCTGGTGTAATAACCCAAGGAAAAAGAAGACTGCCTGGCCACGTGGCCCTTGTGCATATACATAGCCTCCTTGAAATGACTGTCCCAACTCCTACAAAATAAATCACCCAATTGATGCACTGTGCATCCCCTCATTGGCCCTATGCTAGTGCAAGGACCATACAACCTACCATCGTTCTTCTTGCCTTAACTCTAGCAATAAACTAAAGAGGAAAACAACACTAACCGGTCACTCCCTCTATGTCTAGACACAAGATGTGTGAAAAGACTGCCCTCCCCCGTGTAGTCGATGCCTCTGCTTACCCTCCCATTGGCCTGTGCATTGGCGTAATAGCCATTCAACTTGCTATTGTTCTTTTTCCCTTAACCCTAACAATAAAACTAGAGGGAAAAAGAATGCTAACTGGTCACGCACTTTACACCTAGACATAAGCTAGGTGAAAAGAGCACCCCTACCCCCATGTAGTTGATGCCTCCTTCTGCTCTCCCATTGGTCTACATACTAGCATAGTAGCCACGTGACCCATCATTGTTCTTCTTCCCTTAACCCTAACAACAAACCTGAAGGGGAAGAGAACACTAACCTGTTACACCCTCTATGAGCAGATATAGGATGCATGAAAAAGACCACATTACCCCTGTATAGTTGATTCCTCTTCCTGCCCTCCCATTGGCCTGCTTGTTGATGTAGTAACCACAGGACCAGTTAGCTTTCTTTTGCCCCAAACTAAAAGTTAAAACACACGGTCAATGGTTGAAGGAAAGGCTGAAAATCAGAAGTGACAATACGTAATCATGAGAGAAGGGGAGAGGAATTCCAGTGTGATTCAAATTTCAAAGTATGTAGAGAGAATGAGGGACAACGGCTTCTACAATGTGTACAACAGGGATTGATCCCTTGACCTCTTCCCCTAAGTGCCGACTCTTCAAGCCGAAGCTGCCACCACTAGGCTATCCTAAATTTCATACTCATTCATATGTAAAAAATAATAATAATAAAAAATTTAGAATTTAAAATTTTAAAAATTAAAATATTAAAAAATTAAAAAAATTTAAAAAAAAATTTAAAAAAAAATTAAAAAAAATTAAAAAGAAGCTACAGACAAAGAAGAGAGCATTGGGAGAAACTTCTTGAATCCTTGCAAAATTTCTTGGAAATTATCATAAGTGAAAGAAGAAATTAATGAATTGCCCAATCTCCATGTGAACCAATCCACCCCACTTGTCCTTATTAACGGAATATAACCTGATCCCAAGACTCTCTCCGTCTTCCCCATGCATTAATCTCCAAGTTTCAACCATAGAAGCTTAGGTTCTTTCTAACCCCAGTTCTTCCACAGCTGTTTAAACCCTAGATAACCATTTTTAAATCTCCACTTGACGAATCTAAACCGGCGAGAATCACGTCCCAAAGCCACTATAAGAGTCTATATATACCAGTTTTGAGTTTGTGACACAAACCCAGGTCTTATCTTGCCTTAGCTTCTTTGTTGCTTCAATGGATCTTGCTCCAATGAAGACTACCTTTGCTGTTCTTCAGCTTTTACTGCTCTTGTTGGGCACTGTTAATGCCGCCGAGGCATTTTTCAAGGCTCACCCACCAGTCCCACACCACCCGATTCATCACCATACTACTCCACCTAGTCATTCACCAGCTCCTGCTCCTGCTCCTAGCCATCACCACGGCCACCACCACCACACTCCCCCTCCGAGTCATGCACCGAGCTCTTATTCCAACAGAAAGCCTGTGGCTGTGGAAGGGGTTGTTTACTGCAAGTCATGCAAGTACTCTGGCAGTGAGACCCTTACCGATGCTAAGACCATCTTAGGTTTGCCCTTCTTCCCTTCCTTCTAATTTCATTTCACTTCTTTCATTTCACTTCTCTCTCTCTCTCTCTCTCTCTCTCTCTCACACACACACACACACAGATTTCATTCCACTTAGGAGTTTTTTCCTTGTATTACACATGACCACCAAAAAAAAAAATTGGTAGGGGTGTTCATTGGTCCGTTCGGTTCAGTTATGATCCAGGCCGAATCAGTTTTGGTGTAAAATGGGTGAATCCGAAGTCAAATCAATAAGAAAAAATTTGATTTCAATTCGATTTCTTATCGGTTTAATATTGGGTTTGGTCTGATTTCAGTTTGATTTACCCTGTATATATATGTTTTGGCATAAAGAACTAATGCTTCCTATGGCCAAACACAACTGGGTGTGAAAAGACCAGTTGCTCACACGCACTCATTATTTTCATGCCCAACTATGTGTGAGCGTAAAAGGCATGGGCACACAGAGTTCCATTGCCCCATATGTTTTTTGTTTTCTTTGATATCAATTTTATATCAATTTCGATTTGGGTTCAATTTTGATCCAGTTTTTCACTTTCAATGCAATTTCGATTGGTTTCAATTCTATTCAAATTTCAACCGGTTTCATAATACCCCAATCCAAAACCAAACTAATAAAACTTTGGTTCGATTTGATTTGGGCTTTTTCGGTCTGGTTTCACCAACCAGGGTTTAACTTTAACACCCCTAATTTTTGGATACTCTGTAGGTCAAAGATTTCACGGTCCAAAATAGTTGTGATCAAATGATTCTTTGACTTCTGATCTTTATTTACCTTTAGAATTTTTTTTTTTAAACTCATTATTTCTCATGGTCATCAATAATTAAATCTAAAAATAAATGTGTGATCCTGATCACACGGTCAAGCTCTATTTTTGAACCATATCTAACGGGTTGTCTCTGTTGTGGGTTTGGTGTGTAGGTGCTGTTGTGAAGCTAGAGTGCAACAACACCAAGCATGTTAAGACTGTAGAGGGAGAGACGGACAAGAACGGCTACTTCTTCATAGAAGGACCAAAGACTGTGACCACCTATGGGGTTCACAAGTGCAAGGTCTTCTTGGTTTCATCACCTTTAGCTTTGTGCAATAAGAAGACTAACCTTAACGACGGAGTTAGTGGTGCAACATTGGTGTACGAGAAGACCAAAGTGTCACTCTCCTATGCGCTCTATAAAGTTGGGCCTTTCGCCTTTGAGCCACCCAAGTGTTAAAAATAGTGATCAAGAACCTCATTTTCACATTTCAATCCTTCTATTAATTTTCTCTACTTTCTAGGGTTAGCTTGCGGCAGTTTTAGTATTAGGGTTTGCTGTTTTTCTCTTTGTAGTAGTCACTGAATATTTGTGTGGTAATTTTTTGTTCATTTTGACAATCAATAGGCTTTTTATATGATAATAAAATCATTTTAATGAAGTTTCTACTCTTGACTTTTTTACTCTTGATCATAGATTGTAAGTCTAATTATATGATATACACTAGCTAAGATCATGAGAGAGAGAGAGAGAGAGAGTCAAGTCAATGAGATTTTCTTATTCACTCTTTAAAGTGTCATATTATTTTTATCTTTTTAATTTTATATATTTTTTTCAATGAAGGTAAATTCTGTCATTCACATGTGTACTAAAAAAAAAAAAAAAAAGATAATGACAACGTTTACTAATAAAATAATGATAATCATTTTAAGTTATAGTTAAAATTTATTTTTACCTAACCTGAGTTTTTTTAGAATAATACAAAAGACAATTAAAATGTGTCAAGTTCTAAATAACTTATGATAGGGAAAGGATAAGCATATTACATACGTTGGATACACCACTTAACGTGCTTGGCTTTTTTCCATAACTTATATAAGTGTCATTTAAATACTCCCACAATGGATTTTTTATGAATTGATCATATGCAAAATTTAGTGGCAAGGTAAACCCTTCTCTTTGTTTCATCTTAACTAGATGATAATGTAGATATGTGAAAAGCTCAGGGTACTAAGAAACTAATGTTGAAAGTACTTGACCCATTAGGTGGAAGCACCTCTTGAATGGCCTGCCCACCCTACCACCCTCCTCTAGCCCTATCTCTCACCTCAAACTATAGGGACCCCACTCTAGTGGTGGGTCATGCCACAACAACAACCGATAACCTTATCCCAACTGAATGGGGTCGGCTACATGGATCCAATGCTGGAAAATAGAAAGTAAAGAAATATACGAGATGAGTTAAAAAGAGAAAGCACAAGGATAAGTTAAGAGGGTATCGTAGAAAAAAATATACGCATCATGGGAACATCCCTTAATCATAGTTAGCAAATTCGGATTCGAGAATTATTCAATCGAAGAATTATTCGGAATAATTCGATTAGTTAATTTAAGGGTTTGGTCAAAAAAGTGGACAAAATAAAAATTGGATTCGGTTTCGGATTCGGGAATTATTCAATTACAAAAATAAAATTTGGGAAAAATATTCAGATGTTATTTTTACAATTTATTGTATCTATTTTATTTATTAAGTAATTAACTTGATATGTACACCTAAAAAGAGAAAATTATTGTAGTTCAAATATACAATACAATCAAAAACTAGGAAAAAGTTGTCATTGAGTGATGGAAGCAATGGTTACAGTAATTCAATTTCTAATGCATGTTTTTTTAATACTTCTACCAATTATCCTGTAGGGACATAAAAGTTCAAAATCACATCATTCAATCCATGACTCATCTAATTCCATCATCCATGCTTAAAGGAAAAACTATTCTAAATAAAGCAAGACATCCACAAAAGCATAACAATAGTTATTACATCACCATAACTTAGATACTCAACTAAATCCTTATATACTATCTGGGGTTTGAGTCTCGCTCTTAGTAAAACTAGCACTTGCACCAAATAGCAAGTCCTCAGCAATGCTATCATCCAGAGTACAAGCAATTGCAAACATATTGCTGCAACCATGAAATTGAATTTGAGTCCAGCATAACCAAGCACTGAAAATGATTACTCACAGCCTACTCTTAAGATCCGTAATCCACAGGTTCTCATAGTTTACAAAGAATAGAAATGAATACTAATTGGTCTAAGAAAAAAAAAACACTCAAGAAAAAACACATACCTAAAGAACTGAAGAACACATTTCAGATTTCAAAGCTTGAACAAAACACTCAAGAAAAAAAAAATGTTTAAGAAGAACTGAAGAACACATACTTGCAACCAGCAGAGAAGAGTCGAGACTCAAGTCTAAGTGATCGGAGTCACCGGACTACCTGAGTATCACAGAAGGGACAGGAGAGAAGAGAAACCTCTGAAGAAACCGTCGACCAACCTCTGAAGAAAAAGAAGCTTATTCACCGTCGAGCAACCTCCTTTAGTGCTCCCGAGCTCATATTGTCATGGCTTCGGCTGAGTAACGTTTGAAGAACCGGAAGCTTAGGAATCTGTCCCAAAACCTTAAATTATCTATCAGAGCTTCATATATCCCATGTCTCAGGATGAAGTTATGAGAGAGAGAAGTAACAAAGAGGAGATTCTAATATTATTACAGAAGAATTTGGTGGAGAAAGAAGATGGGAAAACAGAGGTGGAAATTTGGGGGAGAAGTGAGAACGAAGAGGCAAAAATTTGGGAGAATGAAGAAGATGAGAAAAGTTAAAACAAGACCCTATTTTGGTTTTTGTCTTTTGTCTCTTTTTTTTTTTAGTGTGTTTGAACCGAATAATTCTGTTTAAAGCTGTTCGGCCCGATATGTTTGCGTTTTTAAATCAAATTAGAGAAAATTGCGATTCTTACCGAATTTTATTTTTAATTTGGATTCGGTCAGAATTTTTCATTTAATTCAGAAAAATTATGTTCGTCCGAATTATTCACGAATAATTCACCGAATTTAAAAACAAAGCCCTTAATAATGGGTCAGCAACACGGGTTCTTGTCCTCCACAAAACTCTATCCAAAGTCATACTAGGGTCGAACCCTTCTAATTGCATATTTTTTCGGACCACTTCGTTAATAGTCATTTTAGGCATGCTTTTACCTTTTCTAGCTCTTTCCCAACAAATCTGGTCAATCTTCCGTACTTGGACCTCCATAGGTCTTCGTTGGACATGGCCATACCACCTCAAACGGCTCTCACGAAGTTTGTCTGGATCAGTGCAACCCCCACCTCATTTCTAATATTCTCATTCCGTACCCTATCTATCCTGGTCTTCCCGCACATACCTCTCAACATTTTCATTTCTGCTACACTCTGTTTGCTCACATTACTCTTTTTAGTTGCTCAACATTCCGATCCATACATCATAGCCGATCGTATAATTGTCTTGTAAAATTTTCTCTTGAGTTTAATAGGTATTCTTTTATCATATAACACTCTCGACGCACCTCTCCACTTCATCCACCCCACTTTAATCTTATGAACAACATCATCCTCTATATCCCCTCTTTGTCAATGATAGACCCCAAGTATTTAAAACAGTCCCTCCGAGGTAATTCCTGTTCCCCAGTGGTGGGTCATGATCTTAGAAAAAAAAAAGGAGAAAAGTCTATCAAAAACAGCCCATGCCCCAATAGTTTGAGATTAAATGTCCTACCCCCTCCACCCAAATCATCTCAAACCCTGGGTTATGTTTTGAAGCCAAGAAAAGAAAGAAAAGAAAAGAAATTAAATTATATATATATATATATATAAAAATTGAAATGGAGGAAACAAATGGATACATAAAAAATCATTATGTAATCATTTTTTTTTTTTTTTGCTCTTATTATGTGTTTTATACTATTTCTTTACACCGAGACAATGTTTTTGTAAATAACGAACTCACTCAGCAACTTTCGATGTCAGCTGCCTTGCTTGGGGAATAGTTTCACAAAAATGGAGATGAATCAGAATAATGTCCAATCTTGTTTCTAAATTGGGTGGAAAAGGGATATAAGAAGTCTGTTATGTTCCCCAGTGTATCTCTATGATGGGTAAATCCCCATGAAAAAGGGGTAACTTTTGTTTAGTTTTTGATTGGATGTTACTGTTAAGATTTCCTCTTGGATTAATCTTTCTCTTATGTTGTGTTTGGTAGCCAAGAGAAGAAAAAAAAAAGTACAAAAGTTGTACTATTTTCTTGGTTTAAGAAATTCTCACTATGTTTGGTATGTCTTGAATCAAGAAAAGATACTTTTTTCAAATTTCAAAATTCAACTTGAAATGGTGAAGTTTTCTTAAAAGTTTAAAACGCAAAAAAAAAATTTTATTTTCTTTTCTTTTCTTTTATTAGTAGCTAGACAAGACATAATTTTTCATTTTCTTACCATTTCATTTCTTTTCTTTTCTTAGTTATTTTTTCTTTTCTTTTCTTTTCTTGGCTTCGCGTTACCAAACAAATACAATTTTTTATTTTCTTATCATTTCCTTTCCTTTCTTCTCTTTTCTAGATTCTTTTTTCTTTTTCATTTCTTTTCTTTTCTTCTCTTGGCTATAAAGCACAACCTTAATAGATATCTTCTTGCTCCTCAATCCTGGAGAATGCAGCATTGTATTATTATAAGTTCTCTGTTCTGAACATTTCTTAGAAGTAGACAGGAAGTTTTAAATCTTAATGCAAGCAAGGCATATCGTGTTTTTTCTGTCCTTTTCGCCACATCGCATATAACGGAATTCGAACCCCTTTGTTGTTGGCGGAGAGATGGGGAATTTCCTGCTTCGATCTAGCAAACTCTGGAGCCTCAATGGACAAGGTAGGGCATGGTGCGTCAAGTTGCTTTGCCCCTAACTTAACAAGCAGGGCCTCAATATAGCTAAAGGCCCCTATTTGAGTAAGATGCACGCAACCTATAAGCATGCTCCTGTTTCAAAGCATGCTAACACAACGATGCTCTCCAATCAGCTCAACCACAGGGAGAGAGTGCTCGTTGATTAGCTTACTTGAGAAGGAGCTCATCCACTAATTCTTGGATGAGAGTGCTAACGTGCCCAGTGGATATACGTCAGTGCAACGGTGCTCGTAGATCGGCTTACTCTCCATTGGGCTCATCCCTTGCTTGTTCGGGCGCTCTAGTCGTTGGTTACCAAACATAGAAGGTCTCTATTCAGTTAGAATGGAAGCGAGTCAAAATGAATCCAGGTGTCCAAACATAGAGAAATAAAAATAAATAAAAAGGCGGGGCCCAACAAATAAGCACATGGGAAATTAATTTTCCAGCTGCTAATGACCCTACGTTGCATTGCGGCCATTCCCATCCTTCGATTCTTCCCCAAAAAGTTCTCTTCACTCCAAAATCCGTTAATGGAACCTGAACATGCAATGTAAGGGTCAAATATACAAACAAGTACCGGTAATTATTGCTGGGAACCTTCCATGAAGAGGAGGCCACAGGCCACTCCAGGACTGAGTTAATTGAGCCCAAGGTTCTCATATGGTGAAGTGATAATCAATACCCCACGGCCCAATATGCTGCTTTATAAGCATAGCAAGCTTAATGTGCTTAATGAATTAATGTATCATCCTGGTTATTTTGACCTCCACATCCCTGTGATCTTTGCCATCAACTTACTCCATCTTCTTCCTTCCTGTTTCCAACTCCTACTGTTGCTCTTAACCTACTCAAACGTCCATGTTGCCTCCTTTCCACAGTTCCGCTGCAACCGACGCCCCTTCCCTTAAGCTCCCTGCATTAATATTAACTGAGCTGAGGCAAGAGCTCAACCTAGTTTGAGTTCTCAATACCTGTTCCGGACACTTGTTGCTTCTTCATGTATGTTTGCGATGCTAAGTTCTAACATATATAAGATACATCTTCGAAGTTGACTCTGATTTTATTGCCATAACTCAGGTAAAAATTACAGCATTGTTTTTGCTTCAAGGAGCAGCAGAACTGAGAACACCCCTCCACAGAATTGACATTGCTTTTTAGGAGATTGTCTCCAACATAACAGAATGGGTTAAAAGTAACAAATGGTGATTCTCGGTGATCAGAGATGGATCATGAAATGATCAAATGTTGGTCGACGGCAACCAGTCAAGGGTTTGACCTGCAAACATGGGAATAATATCTCCAGATGCATAAGTATATGATTTTGGCACCTTCCATGGGTTCTTGATCAGCTTGATTTTTGATGTATTTCTAGGCAGTCCATAGAAGTCTGGCCCATTAAAACTCATAAAAGCCTCTAGCCTGTCAAGTGCTCCCGCCTAAACAAAACAACAGATTGGTTTATAGACAGTATTAGTGAATAAAAAATAACCATATCCATACAGAATAAATGAAAAATATTTTCTTGTACAACCCCCTCCCCTGCAAACAAAAGTGAACAGAAAGCCTCATAACTTGCACTTCTCCATAAAGAAGCAGAAAATACCAGACACGTGGGATTTAGGTAATAGATTCCTAGTCTCTTGAGTTTCAAGAATGTGGCCCCCCTTTTTCTTCACTTTTTTTCCTTTTTTATTACCCTTATGATTTCCAAGTAATGATAGATGTTAAATTGTTAATATTGTTTAGCACTATAGCAGCAACTATGGAGAAAAGCCCTCCATCCAATTCTCGGAAATCATCATCATCAAGCTACATAATTTATGAGATTATCAATAAATGAGTTAAACACTGATCAGTGGCCCCAAAAGCGTTCAACATAGCCAACACTAGATGTGCCAGAGAGAGAGAGAGAGAGAGAGAAAGAGATTACCTCTTCAAATACTTTGGCATAAAGTGATAGGGCAACAGGAGCATTATATATACCAGCACATCCACAAGGGCATTCCTTGTGCCGTTTTTCATGAGGAGCACTATCAGTTCCAAGGAAAAATTTCTTACTGCCACTAGTCACTGCCGATACAATAGCATGTCCTAGATGAAGAAAAAAATGAATGGTCTCAGGAGAAGTAGTACACATTATATATAATACATAATATACAATGTTTAATATATATATATATATATATATGTGTGACATACATATACTCTATCGTGTGTATGTGTGTTCCATGCAGTTCATAATTCATTTCTACTTGTTGTGAAGTAAAAATGGTAGAACCGTAGAACTATCCTCGAACTGCAAATCCTGCTCCCATGCATTCAGGAGAGAGTGAAGTTTAAGAATCACGCATAAAGCTTACAATTTTCAGTGGTACCTCTTTTCTGCACGTGTTAAATAAAAAATTACCAAAAAATAAATAACCCAGATTGGATCACTTGAGGGAAATGTTAAATCTTTACATGAACAATCTATTCCCTGCCCATTTGTTCAGAATTTTTTGGAAGCAACTTCAATATTGACAAGTTTACTATATAATACATATGCCCTGACTTTGATGTTCTTATCATACATAGAGTTAATAGCACAATCCACTTTCAATTTAAAGATCAAATTGAGATTGCCCCTTCCTAGTTCCATGTTCGAACCAAAATTGGTCCTATGTCCTAGTACATGCTTTTGTGCACATTAAAGCATGAATAAGCAGAAGGTTCACCAAGTATCCAAATTTGCATTTTCACAAGTCATATCCAGCAGTAGTAAAAAAGCATCACCCATAATTTCTTCCTTTGGTAGAAGAAATATAGGAATTTAAGGTGGCTGAATGACACCAGAAAAAGACTAATCAGGAAGGGGCGGGAGGTGAAAGGACCAGAAAAAAATGTCATAAACATCCAATATGTAAAAGAAATGGCTGAACTAATTATACCATCAGACAGAATACAATTCATCTGTTGCCAAATGACAAGTACACAAATGAAGGTGCATACTTGCAATTCACAAACAAATACAAACCAAAGAGATTGAATGCACACAGGAAAAGTGAAAACCTCAACATATGCAATGGTGAAAAGACAATGGGAACATACTGTGAATCTCTCTTTTCAATACTGGAAGGCAATAATTATGTGGTTGTAATCCTCCTTGAAACAATGAGTTCCTATTAAGAAGAAGATGCTGCGGCGTAACAGTTGCAGCAACAGTTCCTAACAGAAAAAAGAGATGAAAATACTTCAAAATAAATATGTCTGATATAGACATTACCAATACAGTGGGCAAACAATACCTTCACTGCAAGATTCAATAAACCTCACAGCATCCAGGGTCGTAATATGCTCCATTACAACCTTCAGTTGCGGAAGCTTCTCAATTAGTGGTTTCAACACAGTATCAATGAA
The DNA here is from genome assembly GCF_013358625.1 of Macadamia integrifolia. NCBI lineage: Eukaryota > Viridiplantae > Streptophyta > Magnoliopsida > Proteales > Proteaceae > Macadamia > Macadamia integrifolia. The sequence continues at coordinate 30,979,351 of NC_056567.1, read as the reverse complement.
GACTTTTTCACGATCAAATATGTCAACCTCTGGATCTGTCACTTCTCCATGGACCTGTAAACAAGCCCACAGAAATGGAGCTTAAGTAAGATTCTTAAAAGGTGATGCTTGCAATGGCGACATTCTTCATCATATGAAAGCTTCCTTAAAGTCCTAACACTAGTTATACCCATTTGAAATTTTCAATTACAAGCAGGAAAGTCTCATAGGTACAAATTTCATGAAAACAAGATAAATGGACCACAGAATGTTATAACTAAGTTCCATTGTGTTGGGTTGTGAGTATGCATCTAGGAGCCAGATCAGGCTCTTAAATATTTAAAAACAAGGATTCCAATAATAGGGGTCTGCCAATGAGGAAGTGGTATATAGAAACGTATAAATGATTATTCAATGTTTCTAACTAAGGAAGTTGATAAACTAGATGTAATTCATTACTTATGTCCAAAAAGAAGAATTGGTTGTTTCCAAATAGAAAACATAAATCGGCCGCTGCCCTAAGTACATCCCTCAGTGAAGCACAACGAAATCCAAACTCCAGAGACTTCTCATGATGGAACTGGTAAGATCTCCAGGAATCTTTGATCCTAAAGAGCTTACAGTATTTCTGAAATCTTTATCATAAGAAATGGAAAGGAAATTCTAAAATGTTAAACAAGTCAATAGATTAACTTCAAGTTGGAACCGCATTTTATTGGAGTCAAATCTGCTGAAAAAATACCAGCAATGGCATATTCTGCTCAACCATCTCCTCAAGACAAGGTAGACACTTCCCAAAAAGATCTGTAACACCATCTTGAGAATTTGTGGTAGCACCAGCAGGATACAACTTTACCGCAAAAACCACTCCACTCCTCTCTGTCAAACCAATCAATATGTTCATTAAAAACCCAATGAGAACATTGATTTGTGCTACACGTGCGTTTTAGAAAGACTGATGATGAGCTAGCTGAGCAAGATTTCATTTGTGAAGCTAATAAATGGACTCTTTTCCTTCATACCAGAGAAACAGTGATACTTCAGATGTACAGAAATTGTGAACAGCATAATGTAAATATAGAGCAGATATTTCTAACTTCCCTATGATATAGGTTCATTAAAATTTCTATGAAACATTCTGGGATCAAGATTCCATTTAGAGCTGAAAATCATCTATTGTGAGAGTTTAATTACCAGGAAATTTCATAGGCATGCAAATATATCAACAACTAAGTAAAACCAGACAACACACACACACACACACACACACACATATATATATATATATATATTAGGCATCCTTGAAGTGAAAAAAAAAAAAGAGCCAAATCACTAGAGTTTCAAGCATATATTGGATATTGAAATCAAGTTTTCATTTTAGGCATCCTTGAAGCGAACTTTTTATCTTTGAGATGCCCATTTTCTCTATCAAAAACAAGCTTAGCTAGTCCCTTTATTTGGTAACTTTTAGAACTATATCCAAATAATTTTTTTTAACTATGTGAGCAGTGTAACCCTTAAGTGATGATGTTGAATAGATGGAGATTGACAACGCTCAATAAAATTCATCTTTTCTATGCAAAGTAACAAGGTATCTGCAGAATAAATAGAAGAGTATTCCCATTTTGTTTTGGTAGGTATGCATAAGTAGTCATTGTCAATATGTGGGTTAGATATACAACTAGCCACTAAAGATATATTGCACTCCAATTCAATAGCTTCTAGCCTTCTAGTACCTTTGATAAGCTCAATAATATCTGGAGTTATGTGGATTAACATGATAAAAAAACAAAAGAAGCAAGAAAAAAAAGGTAATAACTTTTTGGAATATTAAGCATTTGGAATCTAAAATTATATCAGATTCCCTAGTTAGACTCACTGGCAAGTTTGATCTCCTCAGGACTGGTCTTATCTGTTAAGTAAAGTGTCATCAGAGGAGTGAAATCACTATTTTCTGGCAATGCTTTCAATATGGATTCTCGATAACCCATTGCAGCAGTTGTAGTAGTGACAGGAGGTTTCAGATTTGGCATCACAATTGCCCTTCCAAAATGATTTGCACTATATGCAGAGAAGATTATGTTAGAATAGCACTTGGGAAATAAAAGCAGAATAACAATAACAACAATGATAATAATAAAAAAAGTATGGCTTCGAACAGAGTTGATTGGCAAAAGAAGACCAATGTAGCCAACCCCATTAGTTGGGATAAGGATGAGTTGTTATTAATAATAAAAAATAATAATAATATTATTATTATTATAATCATTATCATTATCATAATATTATTATTATTATGCTTATCAGGGAAAATGCTTTTGGTCAGGAGGGTAGCCTACGCCATGCTCCCAGACATAAAACATTCCCCCTTATTATTATTAGGAAGAAAGAACCCTACCGGTCTGGTGCAGGCAATACCAGCACGCAGGGCCAATGGGAGGACGCGCTGGAGCAACTTCAGCACATGGGATGGGGAGATAGTGTGGCCTTTTTGGGCCCACCTGTGTCTGGGCATAGGCAACACCAGACCGGCAGGATTCCTTTTCCCTTTTTATTATGATCATCATCATCAAAACTTTATCAATATGAACCACCTAGAGGGAATCTCTTGTAGAGCAGTTCATTTCTGCTACATGGAGGGTTGATTTGACCAATATGACCCCTGAATAGAAAAGCATCCCTTGCACTATTCCCATGACAAATTTTTGTGGCCAATCCAACTGTATGCCCACCATCTAGCAGAATTTTCTACCCATGTTTTTTCAGCTGTCAAATTGGTGGAGAGCTGATGGTGCAATTCTAGCAGTTGGATAGGGGTCCATATGGATTTGCCATCTATGGAATCCTATGGTCCACCCTATACCGCAATTTTTTGCTATGCATCACCATCCATCCAAATTTAACCAAAACTATCCTGTTGAGTGTGCCATAAGGAATATTCTTTTTGGGCAGAAGCTCCCCCCATGATTCAAGGGTGAAAAGATAAATTGTCTGCAAAATTTGAGCACAAACTAAATAGCCACCGACCCAATAAAAGCATCTCAACTGGTGCTCGTCTAGAGAGACGTGCTCATCTAGAAGAAACCATAATGAAATATAAATAAGGGCCAACATCATACTAAGTATCAACAAAAGACCCGGTTCTGGACGATTCCAAGAATATTCTGGAAACACTACAACAATAACAATACCAATAACAACAATCATAACCTTATCCCAATTAAATGGGTTGGCTACATAGATACGATATGGAAAAAAGAAAAATATGATTTATCATGCAACACAAGAGATTTAAAATGAAGAGAGAATATTCTGGAAATAAGCCATGAATAACCAGGCCAAAGATAAACACCTGTGAGAGACAACAGCACTAAGAAGGTCACCATCACGAAGATGAAGATGCCAGTCATCGGGCTGTGTTACTGAAAGCTCCATCTTCACTCCTCTACCTTCTACAGGGATAGGTCCTTGAACTTTTCCAAAAGGAAATGACAATGTCTAGTATGGAAACAAGAGATGCTCTTAAATCAGGATAAAAGAAACCAATCAACTATTTGAATTAAACTTTCTTTGGTTACCAAGAACATATATCAAATGTAAAACCTTATTTTGTATGGAAACAGCAATGCAGCACATAACTTGCTAAAATGCACAGTGAAGTATCATTGAAAAAGAGTTTACAACTACCAAATACAAAATAGGGTCATACAAATCTTGCATTAGTAAAAACAATTTGGTTCAGCATATTTACTTAAGATTTCAGTTATATCTTAATTAGGGAATTATTTTATGAATATAATTACGGAAGTCACCTTATTTTTTTTTCTTCTTCTTTGGTGAGTAAGCTAGGATCAAGCATGACACTTCAAGCTAAAACCTTCAACTCAGTTGAAGGGTCAAGGTCTCCAGGTTTGACAGGAGAAATGCTGGAGCAAATTTGTAGTTAACTTCTTGTTGACATTTAAAGATAACTAAAAGGTCAGAATATAGCTTTTCTAATTTTACTGTAAACGAGGATAATTTATCTTGTTTTCTTTTCTTTCTTATTTAGTGGGTAAGCTAGGATCAATATGCTAGAAGAGACCATGCGCTGAAGCCTTTTAATCAGTAATTGGTTAAAGGATAAAGTTTTTGGTCTGGTTGGAGAAATAATTTGACCAACTTATAGATTTTTCCCATGTTTCATTTTCTAGTTGGCATCATTAAGTTAAAGCAAGTAAAAGGTCAGAATTGAACAAGCGGGTTCAAATATGAGTACAACTATTAGATCTTGTGATAGTGGGTTTTACAAGAAAAGCCTGTTGAACCAAAACAGGGAAGAAGATAGATATCAGAAAGGATATTCAGCAAAAATGTGATGATGTAGCCAAATAAATGGGTAGTTACAGATGTTCCGGTTGCTTCACTGAGTAGTGGTTCCATACTTCCATAGTAATCCCTATTTGACTTCCTATACTTAGTCTGAGTTTTCACCCTTTTTAGTACTTGATAAAATAGGTCTGTCATATATGTCAATTATTAGCAGTGGAAAGTATAAGGCGTCCACCCCAAGCAGGATTGGATGAAAGTAGTAAGCTCCAATTTTGGGAACACATGGATAATTTAGTGCAGGGCTTTGGCCAAGGTGAAATGATTATTAAGAGGTGACCTGAATGGACATGTTGGGAGTAATCATAGAGGCTATGAAGGTGTTCATGGAGGCTTCAGAGTTGGGGAGAGGAACGATGAGGGGACCTCAATTTTAGACTACGCGGTAGCCTATGACTAATCCATTGCAAACACTTGCTTTGGAAAGAGAGAGGAGCATCTTGTTACCTACAAAAGTGGGCATTATACCAGCTAAATAGATTTCTTCCTAATTAGAAGGGCTGACAAATTATTATGTAGTGGACAAAGATCTGAAGAGTAAAAAGTAAATTGAGATGCTATGTCTAAATCTTTGTCATAAATGTACTAGCAGTAGAAAGTAACTTAATCATTGCTATGATTAATGTACAGATTCTGATCTAAACTCTGAATTACAGCATAACGTGAAGATAACAAATATTAACCTTTCCACTGATCCAAGAAGATGAGAACAAATGAACACCAGATGCCACTCTATATTTGAAGCTACCATAACTAAAGGGAAAGCATCATCTACTCAAAGTAGTACTGCAGATAGATCAAATACAATTAAAATAACCACTAAAATAAAAAATTGAGATGCCTTTGCATGTGTATTCATGTGTTTTTCTTTTTCTTTTTTTTTCCCCCTCTGGGGTGATAAAGAAAGGTTTTCTTTTCTCAAATATGATCTATAGTGACAAACTGACAATGGAAAACACATTTGATGTAAAACTAGAACAAAATGTACAACACAAGAGAATAAATTTTCATACAGCTTTGAAGAAAAGAAATTGGCAACAATAACATTACATCATCTCATCAAGTACAATTTCCACAGTTGATTTCAAGTAGTAAAAAATATCTAGGCAACCCTAGTCAAAAGAATGCCTAGAATGGTCTCCCAAGGCTTACTCTGAATAACATCATACATCACATCTCAAATATGCATGTGTTATATATCTACAAAGAAAGGTTCATATATTTAGCTTACTACAGATATATAACTGAGATACATTTTTCCCTGACTATATTATAACTTCAATGATGTATATCTGATAAAGTAGGATACGCATTAACCTATAAAGTTTTATCAGAAAAAAAAAATCAGTTTGTCAGACAGCCCATATCAACGCCTAGACAGCTGCCTAGGAAATCTAGAGGACACTTATAGTGCGATTATACTTGCATCATCTGAAATCCTTGATTGTCTAATGCATTAAAAAGGTCAGGCCTTTGCAACATGAATGTTAAACCAAATGAAAGCAAAAGGAAAAAAGACCAGAGACTTTTCGAGAAGGTTGTACATACCTTGGGAGGAAAAATAGAAGTTTTTATCATTCTAGGTAACTCCTTGAGGAAAGCCAATGGTTATCGTGAACAAACAGAAGGATTACACTGTTCAAAAAGCATGACAGATACATTGCAGTTATACTCTGCCCCAAAAGATATCCCTCAATAATTTATTATCACATGACCTCATCCATATTATAGTCTAAGGGAAGCTAAAAATAAAAATCATCGAAATTTGTGAAGAGTAAGAATCAATAGTGAGCAGAGTGGCTAAATCAGATAGATGTTCTTCTAGTTGTGAAATATATGATCAGACATCAGGAAATTCTACGAATTTTAAAGTTTATGCAATAAATTCTTCGACCTAAATATACTCACTGGAATTCATCTGAAGTTCTGAACCAATGAAGACGAAGGGAACCGATGAACCATCATAGGATTTGGAGACCTTAAAGCACATCCTCGAAGCTCTGCAGCTGAAAGGGCTTCTGCACTCTAAAAGACCGGCGCAGAACAAATCGGACACCAGAATGTGTCGGAGACGGAGATCCAGCAAGCTTCCGACTGCTTGAGAAACGATGGAGATTTAAAGCTAAATTAAATCAACTCAACAAATGGAGAAGAAGAAAGGGTATAAGCAGTAGTGATGTTAGATTCTCAGAGGCTTGCTTGCTTTTGGGAGATGGGGACGCAGGAAAGAAGATGGGTTCCGCTTTTTTTTTCCCTTAGGGGGCGTTTGGTTCGAATTTTCCATCAAATCACATTCTATGGAATCAGTTTCTCATTAAATTTAAATCATTTGACTAATTTTTGTGAAAAGTCGATTCGGAGTCGTGGTGGCCAGTAGAATCCCACATTTCAACTAAAATCCATGACTCATTCGGATTAACCTCAATAGGTTAATCCAAGATCGAGTCACGGTTTCTAGGGTTGCTATAAAAAACATAGATTCACTCTGAATCAAAATTTTCGGAGTCGTGCGATTCTTACGGTGAAGGTCGATCGGATTTTACCTGAAACAGAGAGACGGAGGTGAGATTTCTCTTCGTCTTCCTCTTCTTCTTCTTCTTCTTCTCTTCTTCTTCTTCTTCTCTCTTCCTCTTCTTACTCCTCTTCTTCTTCTTCTGCTCGAGGATTCTTCTTCTTCTTCTTCTTCTTCTTCTCGAGGATTCTTCTTCCTCTTCCTCTTCGTCGTCTTCTTCTTCTTCTTCTTCTTCTTCTTATTCTTCTTCTTTCTTCCTTCTCTTTTTCTTCTTCTTTTTCTGTGTTTAGGGTTTCTCACGTTTACCCTCCGTCTATGATAGATGCTCGCAGTTGAGAAGAATTTGAAAATTGAGTTGATTGAAGGTGAGATTTCCCCTCTTCTTTGTATTCTTGGCCTACATTTGTGTTTTATTAAGATTATTGAAGTTCGGTTTCTATTTTTCAGGTTGTAAACTTTATATCTAGGGTTTACCCTCTTTCCAAATCAGACGCTCGAATCCGAGGTTTGAATCTGCAAAACCGAAGCTTGATTTAAGATGAGATTTCCCTTCTTATGTGTTTTTTTCTTCTTCGTCTGTGTGTTATTAGGATTATGGAAATTCAGTTTCCATTTTTTCTTCTTAGTCTGTGTTTAGTTTCTCACGTTTAAGATTTGAGTGGCTAGAAAGCAGTCGGGAACTGCGAATGCGAAGAGAGAGAGAGACCTACAGTTTCTTTTGCTCTCTGTGTTTTCCATTTTTTCCTCTCTGGTAAATGTTGATACATTTGGTGAAGACCATCGAGATCACTTCTTTACTGAGCTCAGGTAATCCATTCGATCATTTCCTTTAACTTCCTTTATTATTCTGTTAAGAATTTATGTTGCAGAGAGTTTTTTTTCCATTTTTTGTAGTTTTCAGATGCTTAAACTTCACTACCATTATGTTTGGATCTGATGAGACTGCGTTTTCTTCTGATTTCTTGTTGTAGAATTCTGATTGATAAAAGGAGTAGCGATCATGGCACTCTTGAGGTCAACCAAAAGGGCTATAGTTGATGATCCCATCACTATTTGATCAAGGTGTGTTTTCAATCTATGGGTTTGTTGGTTTCAGTCTAGGGGTTTGATGATCCCATCACTGTTTGAACAATACTATATCTGATTTTTTTCTTGGTGTGTGTGGGGTTGGGGGAGGCTGCTGTTTATTGGTTGGGTTTCGTGATGTTTCTCTTTTGTGATCTCCTTGCTCGGCGTCCTTCATTGGGCCTTTGGGGGTATCTGTTGCATTGCATCTTTACAGATGGTTTCTTGCTATTTCTTTGTTGTGTTCTCCTTGTTGTCTCTTATTGGGGTGCCCTGTTGTATTGTGTCTTTACAGATGAATTTGTTTAGTATATATCTACAAATATATGGTTTTGATGCAGATAAATCACCTAATTGGGCTTATTTTATTAGAAATCAGTTGTTTGTTGGGTTATGTATGTATTGTGCTTTTGATCTCATGTGTTTTCATTGTTAATAAGCCACTTTAATGGATCTATAAAATGGGTAGAGGCTAAACATACAAGATTAGTTAAATGTCTTTATTTTTTTCATTTTAATTGGTATTAAGTTTTTTAGTTAGGCTGGATTAGGATTCTATAAGTCCATTCGTATTATGAATCAGTTTATTTACATTATTTTAGTTTGCTAGGTAATTTATGTTACCTTATTAGTTAAGGATTGGGTTAAGCGTTTCTTTTTTAGTGTTTGAGTTTGTTTTTGAGTCCTTTATATAAGTTTGCAAGGGGTTCTAGTACATGAATTTGATTAATGAGATTTTGGCTTGAGGCTTTTCTTTTGCGACTGAGAAACTATGCATTTCCTTTTTAGTGTTTGAGTTTTTTTTTTTTTTTTTTTTGAGTTGGGAGAACCTAGCAATTAGAATACCTTCAGATTTTGAGGATATGTTCTTTACTGTTCTAGAGAGACTCGATCAGAATCTCTATCAGATCTGACCTGCAGATCCTGTTTTATTACTGAATTTCCTATTCTACCCTTATCTCTAAGTTGAGATTCTACTTTCTGAATATTGACTCAATTTACTGGTTTTATTAATCTTTTACCACTATGATTTATATCCTTATTTTCTGAGTTCTGTTTTGAGTGATAAATTTACTGTTATACCCCTCTCCTTGTCCAACTAGGATTGACTGATATTCTCATTTCCTGCCCTTGGATTGAGTTGGGATTTTCAGCAAGTGTTCTACCCCTGATTTACTGAACTCGATTTGAGTTTCAGATTCATCCAAGTCTTTGATTGAAAGTCATTACAGTTTGCATATTCTGATTTAATTTTCCAGATTTTCACTATTTCTCTAATTGGTTGAATCTGGTCGTTGAATCATTGTTGTCTTTTGAAAGCTTATTAACCTGACATCAACCTACCTATGTCTAGAGTCTGAACTCCATCGGATTAGGTTAACTTTTGACCTTACGGTCGGCCTATTACTGTTTTGGGTTGACTTGGATCCTGTCGAGGGGTGTTTAGCATGAACCTAGAACGGATCGGGGATCAATTAATGTACAAGGTAAGACTGTAAGTATGTGGAAGTCAAGGTTCTTAAGGTGCCTACTTATTGTCTCTTTGGTGAAAAACCTAGGTGAAAAACCTTCATTGGGAACTTTGGGGGTATCTGTTGCATTGCATCTTTACAGATGGTTTCTTGCTATTTCTTTGTTGTGCTCTCCTTGTTGTCTTTTATTGGGGTGCCCTGTTGTATTGTGTATTTACAAATAAATGTGTTTAGTATATATCTACAAATATTTCAAATGGGTCTTTGATTTATATCTTTAAATTTGAAATGGTGTTGTAGGTGGGGAAAAAAATTTCAGACCTTATTCGAGATTCAGGCAACCAGATGTCTGGTTCAGAGTAGGGCAGGTGGCAAACAGAACTTACCCAAGTAGCAATAGAGTTGATTGAGGTAAGCATCAGGAGGCCCTACATTCATATTTCCAACTTTGTGTGTTTATGTGTAGAAACAAAATCTGAGCATCCCCATGCCTTAATAAATTGCTATCCCAACTTCTTTTTAGGGTATAAGGCAATTGCAATTCACTTTACCCATTTCTTGAATTTTGTTATGGAAATGTAAGTTTTTTTGCACTGCATTATGTAGTTTCCATCTTATATGTGGGCTATGATTTGAGGTCTTATACAAATTGAAATTGAATTAAAACTGAATAATTTTCTTAACATCAAAACTGAATCATATTGAATTAATTTAGTTTATTCGGTCCATGCATGGTCTTATTAATTCAGTCCAAATTCAATTTAAGTGGACTAATTCCTGCCTGACTTCAAGTAATGTTTATTGTTAATGAAGAGCAATGGTCAATTCTGGCAATTATGTTTTTCTTGAAATGGGAATGATTCTTTGTTCTCTGTTGATATTTTGATTGAGTCCATATTAATGAAAGAATTTTGTGTGCCAATAGTACCATGTACTATACTATGTAGAATTGGTGCTTATAACTTAAGTCTTGTAAAGCACCGATTTGTAACTGATTCTTCTATAGAGCACAAATTTATTATTTGTTTAATTTGAATGTAGATTTACTTTTACAATGGAGTTTGATGACAGCTACAAGAGGCGAAGGAAAATCATAATCTTTGCGGCGACTGTTGTTGTTATAGCAGTAGACCAGTATATAAAAAAATATCTGAAGAAAGAACCATACCGTTGTGAACCCCTACACGGTATTATTGAAACAGAGAGAATTATCAGTCACACTGATAAAACTTGTCGAGAACAAATAAGGTTAAGCAAGAGGGCTTTTTTCAGTTTAAGTCATTTGATTAGGGAGAAGGGTCTATTGAGGGATAGCAGATTTGTGCAAGTGAATGAACAACTAGTTATGTTTCTACAGACAGTAGGACACAATGTTAAAAACCGCGTCATTGCACACAAGTTTGGACATTCTGGTGATACTGTAAGTAAGTACTTTAACCTTGTATTGGGAGCAATCATTAAATTGTACCCGATACTATTGAAACCTCCAAGTGTCGCAGTGCATCATCGAATAACAAGTAATGAAGGAAGATTTTACCCTTATTTCAAGGACTGCATCGGAGCCATAGATGGGTCCCATATCCCTGCGTGGGTGTATCTAAGTGACCATCCGAGGTTCCGTGATAGGAAGGGTGATATTTCCAAAAATATTCTTGCTACCTGTGACTTTGACATGAAATATACTTACATTCTTTCTGGTTGAGAAGGATCAGCATCAGATGCTCGAATCTTAGACAATGCATTGCACAGAGACGATGACAGAAAATTGGTGCTGCCACGAGGTAAATATTATCTCGCTGATGCTGGGTATGCTAACCAAGCGGGGTTCTTACGGCCATATCGAAACGTTCGATACCATTTGAAAGAGTGGAGAAATATTGATTAATCACCAAGTGATAAAAAGGAATTGTTTAACCTGAGACATTCACAATTAAGAAATGTGATTGAACGTTCATTTGGCCTCCTGAAGTCAAGGTTCAAGATCTTGAAAAACCAACCAGAATATCCTTTCAAAACACAAGCAAGAATTGTGTTGGCATGTGTGTTGTTGCACAACCACATTCTTACACAGAATAATGTTGAAAAAGAAGAACGATGGCTTGATGAAGAGGATGAAGAGGTTGAAGAAGATAGTACTAGTACCCAATCTACCCCTCACCAAGTAAATGATGATATTGAAGATGATAGTTCTGATGGCAAGGATCATGTGCAGGAGAATGGTGATTGCGATCTATTTCGAGAACAAATTGCTGACCAGATGTGGGCTGATTGGGTTGCAGATGATTTGTCCAACTCAGATTGAGTATTTATGAACTAAAATATTTGTTATTGATTAACTTTTATTTGGAATGTATTTCTGATGTGGACAATCTTAATTTTTTTTTGCATGGTTTGGGATGACTGTATAACTTAAACATACTTGGTTCTAAAATTTTGCATGGTTTGGGATGACTGTATAACATAAAAATACTTGGAAGCAAATTTTTGTATTGTGGGATGCATGTATGTGGACTATTAACTGAATTGCAATGCTAGGTTTATGGATTTCCCAATTGGTAATTGTTATTATTGCTTGGTTTAAAATTTTGTGTTGTGGGATGTATGTATGTGGATTATTAACTAAATTGCAATACTATGTTTATGAATTTCCCAATTAGTAAGTGTTATTATTACTTGGTATTAATGAAATATACTCACATTGTATATGGTGTATTTTGTTAGTTTTGATGTGATGGAACCAACAGGAGATTCTAATAGTAGGTCACAGGACATTGCTTCATGGACTAGTGTCGTTTCTCATTACATGTTGGAGTGTATATTGAAGCAGTACAAGAGTGGTAAGAGTGGAGATAATGGACTGAAAAAAGAGCAGTTCATTGAAATTGCCAACCAACTGAAAGAGAAATTATTTACTAGTTACGACTGTGAACAAGTGAGAAACCACTTCCGGGTTTGGAAGCAAAGGCTTAGAGCATTGTGTGACCTACAAAAGCAAAGTGGATTGGGTTGGAATGCATCTGATATGAGATTTGATGCTCCTCAATACTTCTGGAATGACTATAGGGTATAATGGAATTTTTTAAATTATAATTTCTATATAATTGTGTTTTTTTTTCTTACTTACAACATAAGCACATTGACATTGTCCTTTATATTGCTAGAAAAAAGAACAAAAGTATTGGAAGGAACATAGTGTGCTCCCAATTCACCTTGAAGTTTGAGCCTTGCTAAGGAAAGAGATGGCAACTGGGAATGATTCAACAGTCCCCTCTGAAGCTGCCACTGAAGTTATGATGGACGTGACAGGTACTCAGGTTGAGGGAATAGGGAACAATGATGGTGTTGTCTATGAACCTATTGAAGAAGAAGAAAGTGTTCCTTCCACTCCCATTGGTAGTACCAGCCGTTCTCGAGGAAGACCTCGTGGGTCCGTCAATAGTGGTAGAGAAAAGAGGAAGAAGGGTGCAGCTGAAAAGGTGGTAAGTCCATTGAAATCGATTGCTAACTCAATCGAAAAGATGGTAATGAGTGAATCTCAGTTTGAATTTGGGAGAGCAATTATAGATGCTGTTGATGCCATTCCAGCCCTCAATTTTCAACAAAATTTTAAGGCCAAGGAATATTTCATGGCCAAGAAGAATTATGCCATTATCTTCTTGGAAACAAGAGTAGAAGATAGGCGAAATCTACTTGAGATGTACTTGCCAGAGATTGAGAAGAATTGAGGTGACAATAGGAAGTGTGAAGAATTCGAAGACAATGGGTTTTTGAATAGAAATTAGATGTGTTTGGTTGATGTAACTTGATATTATGTTAAGTCTGTGACAGTATTTTCTATGCATATTTCATCACTTGAAAATGTTTGTGTTAACATACAGATGACATCGAATGTATCCGCTTGTGCTATTGCGAAGTGTGATTACTGTGGTAAAAATTGTTCAATTTTCACTTCTAAGTCAGGGTCACATGTTGGAAGGAAATTTTTTAAATGTTCATTGAATTGCCCCTTCTTTATGTGGGTTGACCATCTTAAGATGTGTGAGTGTGGGAACGGTCAATGCAAGGTCAGAACTACGAAGACAAGTGCAAATTATGGTCGATATTTTTGGTGTTGTCCACAATCAACTGGGGTATGAATTTCGTAAATTTTATATTTTATATTTTAACTTTTTTTTCAGATGTTTAAGATTTGAATGTTTATTTCCTTATATTCTTATAAGATGATTATATTTGCTACATAGGTTGAAAACAAATGTTGTGGAATGTTCGAATGGATATCAAATTCAAGCCCAAGTTGTCATACTTACCAGACTCCACCTAGGTCACTATGCTCGGAAACCTCAACTTCATCATCTCCTTCCCCTTCATCAGACTATATCAAAGGATACTTGAATGGTGCAATAAAAGAATTAGAGGGTCATACGAGGATATTGAGAGATGTTCTTGACACACTCAAGAAACTTGATTTAAACAAAAATGTAGGATGAACTTTTTTGGAATTTTTTGGAAAACAAAAAGGCCGAAGCCATTGTAATGATAAACGTTTCATTATCCTTTTTTTTTTATATATAGAAAGACTTAATTATCATTTAATAGTACTTGGATGAACTCAATACTATATTATACCTTTATATGCTTCTTCTCTCATTTGGTCCTAAGTACCTATATTACTTGTATAAGTCGTTGGAGACTATTGTTTCTACCCACTTTAAAGAAGATCTATCTCCATAATCCAAATCAAGCTCTGGTTTGGGCAATTTTCAGATCTGAAGCATATGAAATTACTGCTGATCTGATCAACAGATCATGATTCTGTTTAGTTATGACTTAATTTCTCATATATAGAGGGTTGCTCTATCGAGGTTTGAAGGCCATCAATAATAGGGATGTCCATCAGTTAAAATTTTCACATATTACCATAAAAAAGAAAAAATAAAAAAATAAAAAAATAACCAATAAAGTACATGTGTGGAATAAATTTTGGCTTTTGGTTTTGTTTTTTGGATTTTTTTTTTAACCCAACAGAACATGGGTTCAAAGACTCAAGGGTAACCAAACAGTTTACATTCATAATCAATGGCTAGAATCAAGATAAGCAAACAGTTTTTCACTCAGAATCAAGTGACAGAATCAGGGTAACCAAACAGTTTTCCACTCAGACTCAAATGACAGAATCAAGGGAACCAAACAGTTTTTTTACCAAAAGGTAATTATTCCAAAGAAACTCATTCATAAGAGTTAGATCCAGAATCCTAAATCCTTAGAATCTGATCCAATGGATAATTCGAACCAAACGCCCCCTTACGTAGCATTTGGTTGTGTAAATCTGTTGGTGCATGTATTGATTCTGGACATAATTCCATAGAATGAGATTATGTGGATTTGCAATTTTGAATGACTAATTGTTTGGTTACCCTGAGTCTATCTGTGGGATTCACCTAGAATCTGCCTGAAAAACTGTTTGGTTGCCCCAAGTCTGTCAGTTGAATTCATCTAGATTCTTCTTAAAAAATTGTTTGGTTGCCCTAAGTCTGTCATTTGGATTCATCTAGATTCTTCCTAAAAAACTGTTTGGTTGCCCTAGCCGATAGAGCTACCCTGATGAAGACTTGAACTCATCAGCTTCAGAGGACAAGTTGCACGGCGATGGGTGGCAAACTTTTGTCAACAAAAGGACCAAGAAGCTTGCTGCTGCAAGGGCTGCCCAACAACATCAAACTTCAACTTTGGCTCCTCAAAGGACTAGACACCATCGAGCACCAGGTTCCAAGAAGAAGAGAAAGCTGAAGAACAAACTCCTTCGGAAGGTCATGCCCGCCGAGGGCCAACTCCTTCATGTGGCTTGTTGCTCATGGCAGACCTGCTACTGGTGAGAGGCTGAAATCTAAAGGAATGGTCGGGCCAACCAGGTGCCTGAGTTGTGAAAGAGAGGGGAAGATTAAATCTTCTCCATATCCTATTCCAGAAAGGGCAAAATCCATTTGGGCTAAGTAGCGCCTGACTTTTGAGTGCATTCATACGACATAGTGAAAGGCCCTCCTGATAAATCCAGTGGATAGATCAG
>NC_056567.1:30961262-30963871 GCF_013358625.1 Macadamia integrifolia | reverse complement strand
GAAACAACTTTTATAGACTCAATCGAAATCTGTCATACTGGCCCTATTTCGTTCTAACATTAAACTCAGTATGCATAGAATCAAGTTTAGGAATCAACGATTTATGATTTGATCATTTTGTGTGTTGGTCAAGGGAGTTTCATTGCCAAAAAAAGGGGGGGGGGGGGGGGAGGAAGGTGTGGGAAGGGTGAGTTTCATTTATACGCCACATGTCAAATGCTCCAGCCTATTTGACAGGTGAATCTTGCAGTTTTAAAATGTGTCATATCATGTAAGGGAAGCCGTTAGGGGTGGGGGAAGGGAGAGTTTCATTAATACGCCACATGCCAAATGCTTCGGCCTATTTGACAAGTGAATCTTACTATTCTAAAATGTGTCATATCATGTAAGGGAAGTCCGCTCGTATCATATATTTGTATTCCATACCATATCTTCAGGTGATGTGAGGAATTTTTTTGGGTTCTACATTTAACCATTAACAATAATCTTTGTGTGCAAGCAGATGGTGAAAATGTTGTGCAGTGGCTATAAGGTTAGAAGGAATGCAAATGTGAACGCTAGAAACAACAGTGGTTTGACCGCCTTAGATTTGGATGAGTCACTGAGACACCCAGATGAACCACTCGATGTTCAGAATATATCAAAGATCCTCCACAAAGCCGGATCTATGCGTGCTTGTGATGCTAACATCAACAATCTTATTCCATCCCAGCCAACCAAACAACCACAACTAGCCATTCACCATCGTCAAAGGATCTTACACTACATCAATTTCAGGGTCCGTGAAGATACCTCACTCGACGTTCGTAACACACTAATGGTGATTCTTGTTCTCATCGCCACTGTCACTTTCGACGTCGGAATCAACCCACCGGGTGGTAATTGGCAGGATGATCTCCCTGGTAAGCACATAGCCGGAAAATCAATTTGGTTGAGTAATGATAAAATTGGTTTCTTCATCTTCACGGCAGTCAACTTTGTAGGATTTGTTATGTCTTCGGTGATGATCTTTAGATTGGTGGAAGGATACCCTTATAGTGGGCCAGTCCAAGTGGCCCAGTCGTTTTTGGTTTTTACTTATGTTTGGTCAACTCCTCTGTTTCCAAATACCAATACTGTTAACTATATACTCCTCATAGTGGTGATTCCCGTAGGGACAGTGTCACTCCTTTGGTTTCATAGGAAGCCAAGTAAGTATTCCTAGAAGTGTCTCATGGAACATGGATGGGTTGGACTACTGGAGTCTTTGGAGTTGATCAACTGAACCAGAACAAGGCCTTCAAGCTCTCTCATTGATTTGATAAGTTTTTTGACTCAAGCTATAATCTTGTGATTAATTATTCTCTAACTGAAGCATATATTTGCACAAAAAAAAAAATTATGTTAGGACTTGTAGCGGTTTAGCAATGTAATTCCATGACAATAAACATTATTTAAATGTTTTTATTATTGCATGTATTGTATCGGATGAGGGAATAATAATAAAAGTAAATGTCATTTACATGTAAGTTAAAAGCTTATGTGATTTATGTTCTCCATTTTGTTCTCCACCTTGTTGAGTTAGGTGCACTGTCAACATTATTATCATATGAATTTATTTGGTTTTATCCACCCCTAGATAGGAAGGCTTTGTCAATAAAATATAAAATATCCCACATAATAACAAGCTAATATAAATCGCTGAGAATTCCACGTAAAAATTGGTCTTATTGCCCACATAATTTGAAAAGATTCCAAACAGATTCCCTCCATAGTTTTGAATAACATCACCTGCACTCGGAAGACCTAGATGAAGGACGTAATTCCTTCCACATACAATTATATGATCTTGTCATATGTTCATAGAATCATAAATTAAACAATAATGAATCAATGATGCATACTGTTTACCATCGACTGTGAAGAATTGGCTGCCATTATATTCTTCACGTATCTTTATTCCTACAACCTCAAACACGAACACAATGGATCCTCTAGGTTTCTCCCACTAGCTTTCTTTAATGCTTTCTTGAATGCTTTCTTGGTGATGACTCGAATAATGAGTGTAACACTTGAGTAGAAGGAGGACCTAGAGTCTATTTTATAGAGTTTGTGCACCCTCCCATCAAGGAATACTAAATAGGATATGACTCTTTTTCCTAATTAAACGAGGAGTGGGTTTCTTATTTGGAATCCAATACTAGAGATTGGTATCAGTCAAATTTCTAATTGGTATATAGGACAATAATAAAGAATATTCAAGAGAATATTCTTACACTAGATTGCCAAGAGCACAACCATCAACACTAAGGGGCCGTTTGATAACACCCTGGGAGAATGTTTCTGGTATTCTTCTATTCTGCAAGAATGCAAATAGAATAGAAATATGTTTGACACGTCCGGTTCATTTTTGTATTTCCCCGGAATGAACCAATGAAAAAGAATGACTAAAGAATGCATTGCAAGAGTACAAAAAAGTTAATTTTCTATTCTTTTACAAACTTAAAAGAACAAAACCATTCAAAACCCCACGACCCCTTTTCTGCAACTCACGATCAACAACCCCTTTTCTGCAATAGGTTCTCACTCTCTGGGTCGCCGCTTCCCTGCAATGGTCGCTCTCTCTCGGT
>NC_056567.1:30867407-30961162 GCF_013358625.1 Macadamia integrifolia | reverse complement strand
TTCCAAGGAGCATGGCCTTCAGTTGTTGCAAGTAGCAGTTACAATGGTGTAGCAGCAGTTGAGGTAAAACAGCAGCAGTCCATTGGAGCTTATACGACTGAGATAATTCTCAGTATGTTGTGACTAATGGCTATAGCAATATATAGCAGTACCAAGAGTGACAGAGAGTGAAAAGAGAGACGAGATGAGGGAATAGCAAAAAAGAGAAGAGGGAACCAAGAGAGAAAGAGATCGAGAAAAGGGGGGGGGAATAGTTAGAGGCGAGAGAGAGGGGAGATGTGAGAGAGGGGCAACATCTTTGCTTTTTTTTTTCTTTCAAAATTCATTGACCTCCATTGTGGCCAATGGCCTTACATAAGTAGTGAACTAGTTACTAAAAAATAAAAAGGAAAGTAAATCCTAAGGAATAATCTCAAAATAAAGATGTTTCTAAAAAAAAAAAAAAATAAGAAATAAAGTAGTTTTCTACGTAATTCAAAGTCTAACTAAATTAGATATTAGGAAATAAAAATTAATATGTTTATACATCAACAGTGGGGTCCACAAGACCTGGACAAAAATTTGGAAAGAGAGAGGGACTCGATCCAGCGTTGGAAAGGCTGGATTAAGCCTCCCTTTCTTCCGCCTTTTTCTTCTTCTTCCATCTTCTAATCCTACAACCACAAAGAAGGTTTGGTCTTCTTCTTCCCTTGGTTGTACACCTTGATGTCCCCATCACTATTACAGTAAGGACTTCTTATTTACTGTGTTGTATAAAAAAAAAATTCAGTTTTGAAATTAATTTTACCTCTAATTATCCATCTTCTATTGTATGGTGCTAGTCATTTAAAGTCCCATTGAATCAGATTACAAAAAACGGGGTGGGAGAGGGAACTATGGCTTTTGCAAAATGATGATTTAATACTATGGCTTTTGATTTGTACCAGTTGCATGTGAAAACTATGCCTAGGAGTTGGATTGGAAGTTCAAAGGATCCATTTTTCAAGACCACACCACAATACAGGCGAGAGGTCAACAAATTCATTGACTATGCATTTTCTAGTACTACAGTCAAAGGGGA
Organism: Macadamia integrifolia; assembly: GCF_013358625.1. NCBI lineage: Eukaryota > Viridiplantae > Streptophyta > Magnoliopsida > Proteales > Proteaceae > Macadamia > Macadamia integrifolia. The sequence goes on along the minus strand of NC_056567.1, from coordinate 30,960,102 downwards.
TCGGATCCTATGCCCATGTGTAAGATGTGTAAATCAACGTTGGATGACTAAAGATTCAGTATTAGAACATTTGATATGTGATGCATTTCAATGGAAAATCTATGAGCATGATGCAAAGATGGCTGAAATGCAGTCCCATATGGAGGCATTTACGAATTTCATGAGAATAACACAATCTTCAAAATGATAGTTATATTGTTAACAAATGAATTATTGGTTTACTCATCGTTCTCTTTGGATATGTTTAATATTATTGATAATATTTCAAAAATATATATTAAAGATCCAATGATGTATTAATAAATAAAAACAAGACGGATGGATAGACGTCTGGGCCTTGGTTATATACAGAGACTAAGAATCACTATTGATGCTTTTCTTTTAAAATTAATCAATTAATAAGGCAATTGTGCTACTCATATTTGTTTATTTTTAGTACACATGAAGTAAGAAGTTAAGAGGATTTTTACTATTGTTCCCATTTATTTTTGTCAGGTGCAATGAAGTTCAGTAGAAGTTTCAAAGTTCCAGCTGATAGAGGTAGAATTGCAAAAGATGACATTGGAATAACTTGTCACAGATTATGTTTCTTTGGAAATGTGGACAACAAAAACAATGGAGTTTTTCCTTCTTTTTTTTTTTTTGGTGTGTATTGGTGAATCGAAGTGGTGAACAAATGAATGAAGTATTATGTATTGACCTATTAAAAATTTGATGAAAGACGATGAATTTTTTGAATACTGTAATACACTTTTTAAATTTAAATGAAAGTACGAAATTCTAGATGGATGTGTTGAAATGAGCAGTATATGAATGTAATTACAGGTAAAAAAATAATGACATTTAAAACAATTTCCGTTAAATAAAAAATGAGGTTTTGGCGACGGTAGTTAGGAAATCTGTCGCCTAAGATACTATTACTAACGGCAAAAAAATATACTGTTGCCTTATATAAATGAATTAACAACGGATAAAAAACTGCCGCCTAAGATAAATTAATAACAACGGGATAATTAAATGTTCTCCTAATTATGTTTATTAGCAATGGAATTTATATTGTCGCCTTATATAAATGCATTAACGACAAATATTTTACAACCGTTGCGTAATATATATTGCTCGACAGAAGTAATTTTTTCATCACTAACATGCGTGATGGATGTTTTAGCTACAGAATGATGACGGATATATGTTCCGTCGGTGATAATATGGGCGACAGAAATGTGGGTTTTGGGGACAGTTTATTTTTGTCGCCAAAAATGCAATTTGTTATAGTGATCATTTGTTTTGATCAATTTTTGAATGGACTAAGTAATCAGTGAGAATACAAATATTTTTCAAGATAAAATAGTTGGATTGCTATCAATTAGTAATTCAGAATTACGGAAAAGTGGACCTAAGTTTGTATTGTTATTACTTGTCAATCTAAGTGATATATGATTATTTGGAAATTTGACAAGTGTGACAGGTAATCCATAGCATTCAAGATTTTGCACCTAAGTGATAATAATATATTTTGAAATAGTTCCAAAGAGTAATTTATCTTGAATTTCACTATAATAGTAGAATGTTTAGCAATAAGCCAAGTTGTTTGGTTGATAAAAGTTCTTGACTGAACAAGAGACTATTTATAAACTTGGAAAACTATTTATTGTCCAGATATGTGATAATGAGAATGTTTTACACTTGAATAAGGAACTCAAGTTGCATTATATAGAAAATTATTCCAGGAAGATGATAAGATTAGCTCAAAGAAATAATTTTTCTAAATCTCTTTACTAAGAGATTGATGTAGGACGTGTATATGTTGAGAACATGTAAGACAACTTGATGACTTTAATATACAAGTGGAAGTTTATTGAAAATTTTTCATCATTCAATCCATATTTATATGAAAATTATATAAATTAATTTGCATGATTTAATAACGAGCATTGGTAAATCCTTAGGTTTTAATCTAAAACTGTTCACGACTAGGGACGAGACTGGACATCCTATGTAAATGGTCGTCGTATTATGTATAGCTAGTAATGAAAATTTCAGGGCACAAGTGCGAGTGTACATATAGTGTGTGCGTTGAACCAAATCATATGAGAAAATTTCAAGTGTGTGTTACTGTCTATTGATTTGAAACGAGATTCTCGTGAGTAGTATACGGTCGGTCCTTTGACCTGAGGGGTTCTTATCGATGCGATCACACATTGTGAATTTGGGTGCACCAATGGTTGATATCCCTCTGATTATATATCGGTGTACTAGATTCGTATTGTTTGGTCGTATTCGAAAAAAATTCCTAACAAGAAATCCACTACCTTTATTGGAAGAATATCAAGGAGAGAGAATGATTATACTTGATTGGACATAATTCAGGTACCGGCGGTATTTTTGTAAATTGTTTACAAAGTTTTTAAAATTAATATTATTTATTAATATTTGTTTTCGTAAATTATTTTGAAAAATGTTTTCTTTGGTCCAATCAGAATTACAGAATCTCTGAAAATTGTCTATAGATTGGGGATATGACAATATACATATGCCCTATAGTTTATAATGTGATACTGTATTGACTGATGCGTAATAATCTACTTAAATTAAATATTGATTGTTACATCTACTTGGCTTCATATGTGTTGGTTAATCATATATTATGAATGCAGTATAATTAAGATGCATAGCATGCTAGGTGAAATCCCAATGGGATCCTACCCCTTTCCTATTAGTTCAACCCATATGTACAACATTTTAATGGTCATGAATTCTTTTTGTGATCTAAGATTTTAGATCCTCATAAGAGATGAGATTTCATATTAGGATGGATGAGATTGTTAAGAAAAAAGAATTTTATAATATTTATTTTTCTATTGTTAGGAAAGGAATTTTATATTGTTTATTTTCCTAATAAATTTGATATTATCTATTATGATAAGATTGGTTTTGGTGTTGGCTTTGAATAGGAAACGCATTACTTAGTTGGATGTTTCTAAAATACTAAATAATATGAGATTCTGATTGGCCAAGAATACATGAGATTGGCTGACCAAAACAACGTGAAAAAAACAAAAGAATAGCTCTCACAGTTCTCACCCTCCTTTAGAATCATCTCTCACATCTCCCGCTCTCTCTTTTCCTCTTTGAGTGATCGAGTATGATGATCAGGGTTTTCATAAAACCCTGACTATTGTGGAGGAGCTTGGATCCAAGGGAACGCAAAGTTGTACGTGTGAGAATGACTCACTGTGAAAGGGCTAAGATCGCGTGGAGGCTCTGCACTTGTGGAGTTTCAGGTAACGATTGAAACCCTCAAATTAATTATTTTTTAAATAGCCGACCCTACCGGTAGGACAACCCGAATCGTTTCTGCTGATGCCATCTTTCAAGGACAGCATTACTTACATCTTACACTTTCTTAAGAAATTGGTGTGTGTTGGCTCCACGATTCCTTTGTCAAATGAGCCTTGGATTTTCTATCGTTAATGATTTTCATCTTCTTGAAGTTTTATACATTAGTTCTATTGTTAGGAATGTTGGTGGATAGTATATGATTCTTAGGTGGGATGGTATTGCCCTAGGACTAGGAATGGTGAATTTTCAAGTAGTGTGGTGGTTAAATTAATTGTGAGAGATGAGCCTGAAAATAGATTAAATCAGATGAGCCTTAAATCTTGGAGGGCTATTATAAAAACTTAATATTCACCCATTCTACACTTTTTATTTGTTTGAATCTTTTGCCTCTTGTCGGTCTTTATTGAAATCAAACAAAACTCCCATATTTTTCATTGCTGCAATAACCATGTACTATAGTTGGATTTCTCGCAATAAATGTGTTTTTTTTTTTCTCTAACCCTTGACCAATTGTGTGATCAGTTTTCGAATGTTGTGGTTAGATTGTTAGCTACAGTTCTCCCTTGAATATCTTGACTTGCCAACTGTGGGTATATCCTCTAATTATTATATGTGATGGATGCTACGATACTATTTCCCATTCAGCAAGATTGGCTGCTATTGTGCTTGTTAATTCCAATTTCCACTTTGTTTGTATGAATTATGGATCTCCAAGGAGTTTGATGGAAACAAAAGCTAGTAGTGTCTTGCAAGGGGTACGGATTGCAATGAACCAAAGATACGAAATGGTGGTTCTAGCACGTCAATACTTCCCACAAATGTGGATGTTGATTTTGATACTGCTATCAGATTTCTCCATTGAATTGAATTTTAGTTTAGATAGTGGGAGTCAAACTTAAGACGTCTGAGCTTACGGCTCCTACCAAGTTCGTTGCTCACCAATTACGCTACCTCCTTGGGTTCAGTACTCAGGCATTCAATAAATGGCTAACAAAAACATTTACTTTACCCAAAAAATAAAATAAAAAAGTATAAAATACGCAATGATAAAACAAATGGTTAATCAATAGAGAAGGTTAAAATCATTATTAAGTAATTTAGATTAATCTATGCCAATAGAACTGAATCTACTTGATCCATTCCTTCCATTAAGTCCAGAATGCCAAAAAACCATAAGAACACCTGACCTCTGTACCACACCCTCTATAAGAAAATTGATTTTTGGGATAGATAATCAAACATGTATGATATAAACTTCTTTTTAAAGTGAACCCTTCTTCTCAAGCGAAATTTCCTTCCATAATCATTACCAGATTAACTTTTTTTTCTTTCTTTTTAATTCCTTCTTCAGAGCTTTACTAACCCCTCCTTTTTTTCACCTTTTCTGTATAATACCATAGAACCTTGGGGTTTGTCACTAACAACCCACCTCCCTTCCCACCTTCTTTATAATGAAAAACAGAGAAAAAAATCTCCCCCATGCCACATGGACACCTAATTTTTATCGTATTTGTATCTCCTGACAAACACGAACTCCCTTTTTTATCTCTATACGTGAAACACAATTATAGCATTGTCATGATCCAGACTGCAAACTTAACTGAAGTATGAGATTTCTCCATTTTCTCTTTTCCTTCCATTTCAACTTCACGGAATTGTAAGTTCAATTTGTACTTTGGAAATCTTCTTCCTTTGCTCTTTTTATGAATTGTCTTTCCTCATATATTCATGCACACCCTACAATAATCTGTCGAATATCGCTTTGATATCACTTATTAAGGACAAATGTACAACCACGAGGAAGAAAACAAGCAAACAATCACACACAACGTAAAGAATTTAATATCATTCAACAAGATTGCCTACATCCACTTGAGAGAACTAAAGATTTTCCACTAAACCAGAAAAACTCTCAACACCACTCTTCACCTCACGAAGTTATATCCCTTTTGCTATCTAGGTTTTTCCTAATCCCCCGACTGACTCGTGTAAGAAGAAAACCATTACAATCTTCAACAACAAATCTTTAACAGCTTGTTGTCTTCCCTCTTAGAAGATGGAGACAGTAATGAAGTCGATGGTAGCACTGGAGCAGGAAAGGGTACTAGAAACTCGACCAAAGTGCCAAAATGGTCTTGCTCATATGTTGAACATAGATTACTTGATTTCATATTGCTTAATACCGTTGTTCCATGTATATACTTTACCCATCTAGGTGTTGATCCGGCAAAAACAAATCTCACTTCATAAAATTTGATTGACATAGGGTTGGTCAACTGAAACCCTTGCATCCAACTCTAAAAGATTCATTGCAAATAAATTGGAGGCGTTGTAGCCAATCAAATCCGAAATAGGCATCAATTATATGTAACCAGATAGTGGATGTAAACTGGTGATCAATTCTTAAGGTTTCGGTAGACCAGAGTCGGCCACTTCACATACGGTTCCACCACAACTCTAGGAGGGATATCAAATTCCTTCTAGCTTTTAACCATTTTTTTCTCGAACTTCCTTCTTAAGGTCATTGTAGAAATTGTAATCCAAGTTAAATTTGAGGGGACCTTTCCACATAGTGGATGTTGATTAGTGGCCGAACGAAAGTTTTGTTAGCATTATTTTGTAGAAACGAATCTAAGGATCTTATTCCATCACTTGATATCCCAAGGGCTTCAACAACAAGTCCTAGTCACTATAGGGAACAAAAAATAGTGAAGAATATTTCTAGACTTCCAAGAAAACTAATCTTAATCTGTAGTAATTTTTATACTAGAAGAGGAACTATTGTAGATGCTTCAAGTTAGATGAATCCAGTAAGAAAATCATGACTCTTTCAAGACTTCTCTGCAAAGGAAAAAAAAAAATTATAAATTATAAAGCGATTGTGGATGATTGGAGGATTCTTTAATTATTTAAGCTACCGTTTGATAATGTTTTTGTTGTTTCTATGTCTAAAAAAACAGAAACACAGAAACAGCAAAAACAGCTTTCACATTTCTGGAAACAAAAACAGATTTTTTGGTGTTTAATAAACCTATTTCTCGAAACGTTTTTTACAGACATAATGCCACTAAAAAACCCAATAATATCATTGGATACCCAAAAGGGAGAGAGGGTTCGATTGCCTCTTTTTAGGTTTAAATAGTTGAGAGATTTATTGGGCACAACGCCTTTTTTTCTCTCAAAATCGTTTCTAGAAACGACGAAACAAGTCCGACTTGTTTCGTCAAAGTTATTTCTAGAATTGCAAATAGTCCGACTTGTCCGTCCAATTTCAGTTCTCTTAATGCACAAAAAGTAATTCAGACAAAAATTAGAAAGCACAAAACATAATTTAGACAAAATACCTGAAATCGAGGAAGAAATAAACTCTAATGAGCAAAACAGTCTTCAACATTTTTAAATGAAATCCTCCAAATTACACAAAGTAAACAAAAGATGAACCTCTAAATTCTCCCGAACATGCCAATTCTTAAACAAAACACATTGAACAACAAAGGAGACACCTATAAAATTCTAGCAATCCTCATGAGATCTCCTGATGTAGTCCTTGATACATAAACATCTGAAGCTCTTGACCAACTGTTTGTAATATATCTCCAAGAGTTTAGTCTTATACAAGCTCATGTTGTTAGTTGAATTGTCACTTGCTACCTTAGATGGATGGCCAAGAACTTGACCAACCATAGAGCCATTTAAAACATACATCATCCTGTGGATACTTACAAACAACTAAACAATGATAGATATGCTAAATAATTTCTCAACATTTAATCAAACTATTAATCAAAATTTAGTGACTCAAGTGTCGTTGGAAAACTTTTTCTAAGTACCAATAAATGATATGAAAATCAAGAACCATTTTAGGCAAGAATAGGTTAAAAATCCATTCTAAAGTAGGTCCCATGAAGTCAAAAATAGAATTTACTTTTTTTTTTTGCTTAATATCAATGATAGAAATATATTGGCATAAACAAAATATACACGATTAATGTCTCGGTATTCCTAGACGAAAGAAAGAAAAGTCAAAGATAGATTTAAAGCTCCATTTACAACATAAAATATAATTTAATATAAAATAATAAGAAAATGGGAAATTTCCTTGATCTACTAGAAAAGAAAATTAATTACAAGATAAGTATGATTCAAATTTATTTTACATTGACTAGTTTCAACTTTGAAGATATTTACTCAATCTCCAAAATTATTTATTGCTTATGTGGTTTAAGAAAAAATAAAAATAAACTTCCTAAAATACCCCAACTTCAATTCTTTTATTTTTATTCAATTCATTTTTAATCACATGTGGGACCTACTTCCTCCTCACCTCTCCTCTTCGGCCTCTTCTCCTTCCTCTCCACAAAGGCTGATTGAAAACGTTGATGACGATGAGGATTTCAGAAACTTCAAGTTCGTGTCGCCATCTTCTAATGGATCTCTTTATGTCAATCAGGACAACGGTGTGGAAGACGAATGGGGAGATTTCATTGATAATTTCTCTCAGAAGCAAGATTTTTTTGAAAATCGATCCCTATTTCAGCCATTTAGTGGCTTCACTCAAACTGTAAATCCTACTAATCCACCTCAAGACTTGAAAACTTTTTATCTTTTCGGTGATTTCTCGGATCATTCGATTAAAGCCACCGATTCAAAGCTGGATCATGTGGAATCTGAAAGTAATTCTGTTTCTTCGGTTACTGAGAAACGGTGGGAGAATCCTCAAACTGTAAATAATTTGTTCGTTGCGGTTTCTCCACACTTTGAAAGTAGAAATGGTCTCAAGCTCTCAGGGTCTCCACCTCGATTTTCGCCATTGAAATCCACCAACCCACCATGGGCGGTCACCTGCTCTAAATTCTAAACCCTCTCATTCCTTCTTTTCATTCATTCCTTCACCTGACCACACCATAAAAGCAAGGAAATCCATCTTGATTTTATCCATTATTGAATTGGTTGAATCCATTGACGAATAGTGATCTTCCTGTCTGGGGTTTCACCATCAATTTCTTAGTAATGGAAGAAAACGATTCCCAAATCTGTTCGGTATCATCTGATTGGGGTTATCTGGGTTCAGACTTAACAGGTTTGATCCTCTCTTACCTCCCCATCCAATCCATAGTTGTTAAGTTTGTCTCAAATTCTTGACCCATTTTGAAGATTGACCCGATCCGACATATTTTGATGGCGACCAGAATGGGAATTTTTCTGAGATCTGTGATGGAAGCAAAGGGGTTGGGTCGATAGACCCAAGCCCGGAGCCCATCACTGATCTCATATGGAGGTGCGGGGGTGTAGCCCCCGTGGTATGGTTCGATCGGATTGACCGTGACCCGATGGGTCGACCCACGATTTTGGAGTATATATAATGTACTGTTGCATGTTGAGAAAGTCATTGTATTCTAGGATTTTCACGCAGCTAGGGTTTCAGGGAAACTTTTTTCTCGCTGCTGTTAGGGTGTAATCTCTCTCCTCTGCATAGTGAATCATCTTCTTCGCCCGAGGACGTAGCACACCACCCTAGTGTGTGAACCTCGTTAAATCTCTGTCGTACGGATCTATTGTCTCTTTATTATTCGTGTTTCTTAGTGTTTGATCTAACAAACTGGTATCAGAGCTCTGGGTTACTTCGATCCATGGCTTCAACAAAGTACGATATTGATAGGTTTGACGGCAACATCAATTTTAGTTTATGGCAGGTTCGAATGATGGTTGTTCTCACGCAGCAGGGTTTGAAGAAAACCCTATTTGGGAAGGCGAAGAAACCTGCAATTATGTTCGATGATGATTAGAGCGATTTGGATGATAAAGCCCTTTCAGCTATTCAGTTGTGTCTTTCGAATAATGTTCTACAGGAAGTTCTCTTAGAGAAAACGGCTGCAGAGTTATGGGTGAAGTTAGAGAACCTCTACCTCACCAATAGGTTGAGATTGAAGCAACAACTGTATACCCTTCATATGGGTGAAGGTACTTCTATTAAATCCCATATATCTGAGTTCAATTCTATTGTTACTGATTTGAAAAGGATAGATGTTAAAATAGACGATGAAGATTTGGCCCTATTATTGTTATGTTCTCTGCCTCCATCTTATAAGCATTTTAGGGATACCATGATTTATGATAGAGAGACAATCTCTATTGAGGATGTCAAAACGAATCTGCAAAGCAAGCAGAAGATTGATGATGAGTTGACAACTACCAATAAATTTGATGGTGTTGGTTTGGTAGCTAGAGGGAGAACGAATGAAAGGGGTTCAGATGGTGACAAAAAGAAGGCTAGATCAAAATCTAAGCACAAGAATTTAACCTGCAATTACTATAAGAAAAATGAGCATATTAAATCTGAATGTTATAAGCTTTTAAATAAGCAGAAGGCAAGTGGTGGTGCTCAAAATCAACAGAAAAGAGATGATTCTGCAGAAGCTAGCATTGCTGAAGATGAGAGTGAGTCTGATATTCTTTTGGTGACTGATGATAAAGTTAGATCACAGGGTGAATGGATTCTTGACTCTGGTTGTTCCTACCATATATGTCTCAATCGTGAATGGTTCTCCACATACGAATCAGTTAGAAGTGGAGTTGCGTTGATGGAAAATAATTCTTCTTCAAAGACTATTGGAATGGGAACGATCAATATCAAGATGTATGATGGCATTGTCAGAACCTTGTCCAATGTCAGGCATGTCCCTGATTTGAAGAAGAATCTCATCAGTTTAGGCACTCTTGATTTAAATGGGTGCAAGTATACAGCTGAAGGTGGAGTCATGAAGATCAGCAAAGGTGTTCTCTTATTGATGAAAGGAATCAAGGTTGACAGTTTGTATGTGTTACAGGGTACTACAGTCACTGGATCTGTTGCAGCAGCTTCATCATCTATGTCTGAATCAGATGTCACAAATTTATGGCATATGAGGTTAGGCCATATGAGTGAAAGAGGGATGGCATCATTAAGTAAAAGGGGTTTATTGTGTGGTCAGAGTACAGGAGCAATGGAGTTCTGTGAGCATTGTGTGTTTGGGAAGCAGAAAAGAGTTAGTTTCAGTACTGCTATTCACAGGACCAAGGGAACTTTGGACTACATTCATTCAGACCTATGGGGGCCCTCCAGGGTTGCTTCAAAGGAGGCCGGTACAAGATACTTGCTTACTTTCATTGACGATTTCTCTAGGAAGGTTTGGGTCTATTTCTTGAAGCACAAAAATAAAGTATTTGTCACTTTCAAACAGTGGAAGAATTTGCTTGAGAAGCAGACCGGGAAACAAATTAAAAGGTTGAGAACCGATAATGGCCTAGAGTTTTGTGAATGTGACTTTAATGAGTTCTGCAAAAATGAAGGTATTGCAAGACACCATACAGTTGTTAAAACACCCCAGCAGAATGGAGTGGCGGAGCGTATGAATAGAACCTTGTTAGAAAAGGCAAGGTGTATGTTATCAAATGCAGGATTGGGCAAGGAGTTCTGGGCAGAAGCAGTTAACACAGCAACCTTGTTGGTGAATCGATCTCCTTGCACAGCTATTGAATGTAAGACTCCAGAAGAAGTTTGGTCAGGTAAACCTGCAGACTACTCAAATTTAAAAGTATTTGGATGTCCTGCTTATGCACATGTAAATGAAGGGAAGTTGGAACCTAGGGCTAAGAAATGCATTTTTCTTGGGTATGGATCTGGAGTGAAAGGATACAGGTTGTGGTGTTCTGATCCAAAGTCTCCAAAATTTCTTATTAGCAGAGATGTTACTTTTGATGAATCTGCTATGTTGCATCCTAGGAAAGAAGCTCCTATTCATTGTGATGAAGGTCAAGAAAAATATAGAGAGAAGGTGGAGTTTGAAATTGGTGGTTCATCTTCAAACAAAGTACAATCTACTTTAGTTCAGTTGCCTACTTTTACTGAAAGAGATGATGCTCAAGAGAATCAAGAAGAAGAACGGTATAGCATTGCCAAGGATAGATCAAGGAGGAATATTTGACAACCACAAAAGTATGGGTATGCTGAATTTGTTGATTAGACATTGTCTGTTGTAGATACAATTGAAAATAGTGAGCCTACAATATATTCTGAATTTGTTGCTTCAATTGATTCTACAAAATGGTTGATTGCCATGAATAAGGAGATGGAATCTCTTCATAAAAATCAGACTTGGGAGCTTGTGAAGCCGAGAACAGGAAAGAAAATTGTTGGTTGCAAATGGGTCTTTAAGAAGAAGGAATCTGCCTCAGGTGTTGAAGATGCTAGGTACAAGGCACGTTTAGTTGCAAAGGGCTACAGTCAGGTACAAGGAATTGATTTTAATGATATTTTCTCACCTGTTGTTAAGCATAGTTCTATTCGTATCCTACTTGCTTTAGTTTCTATGCATGATTTGGAGTTGGAGCAACTTGATGTGAAAACAACATTCTTACATGGTGAACTAGAAGAACAGATTTATATGCATCAACCTGAAGGGTTTGTTATTGAAGGTAAGGAGGATCATGTATGTTTGTTGAAGAAGTCCCTATATGGTTTAAAACAGTCTCCTAGACAGTGGTATAAAAGGTTTGATTCAATTATGGCTAGTTTTGGATACTCCAGGTGTCAATATGACTGTTGTGTTTATTTCAGAAAGCTCTCTGATGGGTCATTCATATATTTGTTACTTTATGTTGATGATATGTTGATTGTAGCAAAAGATAGGAATGAGGTCAATAGGTTGAAAGAACAATTAAGTTCTAAATTTGAGACGAAAGATTTGGGGGCAGCAAGGAAGATCCTTGGTATGGAGATCAAGAGGGATAGAAAAGCTGGGAAGCTGTGGCTATCTCAACAAAAGTACACTGAGAAGGTATTGAATCATTTTGGCATGAAAGATGCCAAACCTGTAACTACTCCTCTTGCATCTCATTTTAGACTTTCAACTGCTTTATCACCTAAGACAGATGAAGAGGTGGAGTACATGTCATGTGTTCCATACTCTAGTGCAGTTGGCTCCGTTATGTATGCTATGGTTTACACTCGTCCTGACATTTCACAAGCTGTCAGTGTGGTGAGCAGATATTTGTCATGTCCAGGTAAAACTCATTGGGAAGCAGTGAAGTGGATACTTAGGTACTTGAAAGGGACCTCTGGTATTTGTTTGGAGTTTGGGAGGAATGGTGATTTTTTATCTGGTTATGTTGATTCAGATTATGCAGGTGATCTTGACAAGAGGAGGTCACTCACATGTTATGTATTTACTCTTGGAGGAAGTACGGTTAGTTGGAAAGCTACTTTACAGGCTACAGTTGCATTATCTACTATTGAAGCAGAGTATATGGCAGTGACTGAGGCAATTAAAGAAGCTATTTGGCTTAGAGGTTTGTTGGGAGAACTCAGCATGGATCATGGGGTGACTGTTGTCCATTGTGATAGCCAGAGTGCTATTCACTTGACTAAAGATCCAATGTATCATGAGAGGACAAAGCACATTGATGTTCGGTATCATTTCATAAAAGAGATAATTGCTCAAGGTAATATCCAAGTGTTGAAGATTGGTACTGAAGACAATCCAGCTGATATGTTGACTAAGCCTTTATGTGTTGGTAAGTTCGAGCATTGCTGGAACTTACTTGGTGTTTGTCATGTTTGAGTTCAGCCCTTTGGAGGGCTATTGGAGAAGATGAAGATATTAGCTATTTGTTTATCTGTTGGAGGAGAATTCAAGGCAAGGTGGAGATTTGTTAAGTTTGTCTCGAATTCTTGACCCGTTTTGAAGATTGACCCGATCCGACATATTTTGGTGGCGACCCGAATGGGAATTTTTCTGAGATCTGTGATGGAAGCAGAGGGCTTGGGCCGATAGGCCCAAGCCCGGAGCCCATCACTGATCTCGTATCTCGTATGGGGGTGCGGGGGCGTAGCCCCCGCGGTATGGTTCGACCGGATCGACCGCGACCCGATGGGTCGAACCGCTATTTGGAGTATATATATAATGTACTGTTGCTTGTTGAGAGTCATTGTATTCTAGGGTTTTCACGAAGCTAGGGTTTCAGGGCGAGTTCTTCCTCGCCGCTGCTAGGGTGTAATCCTTCTTCTGCATAGTGAATCATCTTCTTCTTCGCCCGAGGACGTAGCACACCACCCTGGTGTGTGAACCTCGTTAAATCTCTGTGTCGTACGAATCTATTGTCTTTCTTTATTCGTGTTTCTTGGTGTTTGATCTAACAAAGGATTTAGAGTGGCATCAATTTCTCTAACATGTATGTGGCACTGTGAGCATGAAAAATTTGTATATGTTGTCCACTAATTATGGCTGATTTATAATATAATTCAATATCACTTTAACCAACCTGTGGTAAGTCTCCAACTAATTAAGGGTGCTAATTAGTTTGGTTTCGATTTTTTTATTTGGTTTTAATTGGCTCAGGATACAACATATGGTACATTTCAATCTTTTTGCACGAAATTCATTTGATTTGTTGAGTTCGGTTTGATTCAAATTAATGATTTTTAGTCAAACTTAATATCTTTGATTCGATTTGATTCAGATATAAAAGATTGATTGCAGTTTAAGTTCTAAATTGATACCCTTACGCTAAGTATTGGGATTGTGTCCTGCCTCATTGAGTTTTTTTTTTTTTTTTTTTTTTTTTTTAATTGGAACCGGCATATATTCAATAAGCACAAAGAAGATCCAACCCCAATGGGGTGAGGGGAAAAAAATACAAGGAAAAGCCAAAATATATGTAAAGAAGCACAACCCTTATTAAAGAGAAGATATAAGCATCGAACAAAGATCTAGAGATAGATCCCAAGTTGACGCGACAAAATAATTCGTTACGGAGAATATACATGGCCTGATAGATAATTTGAAGCGAACATCAAAAGTGATGCCGTCGAAGATCTAGGCTTGGGTTCTAAAGTTTCATGTCCAAAGCTTGATATTACTCTCTTTACATATATGATCAACCGAAGCACCAAAAGCAAACTTTACAAGGGAGTCAATTCAATGCAACTATTGAAGTGGTCAAGGATTCATTTCCACTCACTATCTAAGGAACCTAATGCTCATAGGATAAGGAAAACACCAATTGCTAATGGGGAGGGGGCACACAAGAAGAGGTGAAGGAGGTTTTCAAGGGCCTTTCCGCAAAGACACCAGGGGGATTGGGATATGTCTTTGGATAAGCAGGCCCATGTGGGTATGTAATCTTTGAACCAAATAATAGGGTGGCAAGGACCTTGAAGGCTTGAGTGCAAATAAGGTTCCAAGCCGACGCAGAAGAGAAGAACCCATTTGAGAATTCCTTCTAAATGACATTGTCACTAGAGCCATGAGGATTCCAGGGGATCCCATGGAGTATATTCTAAGCATCAATAAGACTGTGGAGAGTATTAGGGCTAGGATCCCAATCACCACCATGAAAGATTTGAGAGAATAAGGCAAGCCTGTTGCTTCTAGAGTCATAAGCCATTCTATTATCATAAATTAACATTCCTCATGACTGCCCAATCACATTCAGAAAAATAATTTTTTGTTTTACTATTTACCCTCACTATTTATGGGAGGTCTCACTAATGCCTGGGATCTCATGTGGCAATCTCATTAGATAGAACCCTAAGCGACAATGTGGTTCAAACCCTTCAATTAAAGATCAGATAGAACCGTGATTTGGATATTACACCAATTAACGTTTATTTATTGGGTACATATCACTTTCCATACAACTTTTTTTCCATAAAGATCTAATACAACAATAAATAACAACCAAAACAACAGAATAAAACACAAACGTTTTATATAGAATTAACTTTCCTTTATTGGATAACAAACACTATCAGAATCAGAATCTATCTAGCTTGTAGAACTCATTGGTTAATGTCCAAACAAAGTAGTTGTGTTCTTTCAAGGGCACTTGTGTTTTTTCCCATTGTGTGTCATCAGATGGGCATAGCATGGGCAGACGTCTTCATTCCCATAAGTACCAGGAGGAACGCAATTGCACCTTTTACAGCAGGACCTGCATTCCCTCATGCAGCGACGCTTCCTTGATGCTAGCCGGCACCTCCCCTTACAAGCTGAGCTACAGTCTGAAACTCGGAAACATCAGTAAAGAAATAAGCATTAAGTACTCAAATTAACGGTGGAATCCCGTGTGGGAAGATGATCACATGAGAGTGAAATGTGAAACAATATATAGGGTGGATGGAGATATTTGTCATACCTATGGTAGCAACTTGGTTACCATTGGCCTGTGATTATTGAAGAAAACACACAACATATTAATAGAAGGAAAGGGAAATTAAAGAGAAGAAAATTTAAGAATTGATTAAACTATGATTTCTTGGAATGTCTCAAGTTGAGACCTTTAATCTTACCTCTTCAATAGCTGCAGCCACATGAAGTAGAAGGAGAGAGAGGAGAAGTGAAGCAATAAGAACCCTAGAGACAGCCATGGTAGGAGACTCAGAAAAGCAGAAGATGAAAGAGAATGTTTTAGTTTCTTGTGGAGAAATTGGAAAGACTATGAGGTGTTTATATAGTGAGAGGAGTAGGAGAGAGGTAGGTGAATGCGAGGGCAGTGAGAACTGAGAACTCGCCCTGGACATACTCATCTGAGATACGCCGAAGGTTCCTCATGCCAGTAAGGCATGTGTTGTTTGCTTAAGCAGCTGCAGGTAGTGATGGGCTCTCCCTCCAAGAGTGAACTCACAGAGAAAGAGAGAGATGGATGGGGGAGGTGCATGCAGCGGCAAAGGGCTCTTCCTTCAAGGGTCAACACCGACATTGTCACTTCCAGAGTAACTAAAGAAGTAAAGAAACTATCCATCAAGTCAATGCAGAGGGCCACCAAATTAAAAGGGTGAGACTAATAAAATTGGGTGAAGAAGCTCCAATTTCAAGAGTTGGAGTAAGAACGAAGCCAAAATTAACTTTCATGTGGTTTGAGAAACCAAAGTTCAAAATATAATTTTCCAAAACGATTTAACCTGGTTTGGTTAATCATGATAGGTTTTGGGCGAAAGAACCCTATCCCACATACATGGTTCTATGGTTAGACATCCTGAAGTAGAAATATCTTCTTACAGTCGGAATTGGCCCATTATTTGGGGTGTTAAAACAGTTGGGTCTGCTCGAACCTACCCTAGCCTATTCTGAGCCCGAACAAGGCTTGGATTGAGTTTTCAATCGATAAGGTGAGATAGGATTGAGAATTTCAGGTCCGAGGCTGGGTTGGACCAGGCCTAGGTTGAGGTCTCAACCCAACCCAACTAGATCCAACTCAACCCCACCGAATTCAACCCAAACCAATCATGTATATTAAGTATACAATAATATAAAAAAATTATAGAAAAATTATTAACATGACAAGGGTCTATTATTTATCCAAACATAACAAGACGTCCAGTACCCTTTAAAAATCACAGAAAAATCATCATTAGAAAACTCATACAAGATTTCTTTATAAATTATTTATTTCATTTCAAGATTTATTAGAAAAATCAAAGAAAACAAAAACTCATACAAGATTTCGTAATAAAAGGTTAAATCGTCATTGATCACCACTAATCTCCCCCAAAATCATCTCCTCAAGCATTTCTCTCGTTTAAGCCGATTATGGAAACTCCCAGAGGTAATATTTCCTCCCTCCCTCGCCAAATTCCTCCTTGCGCTACGTGCACCACAAGCTTATCGAACTTCTAGGCAGCTTACCTACGAGGCCATCAAGTTGTGAACAAGTCTTCCTGCACAAGGTACCCCTCTATCTATTCTGGGATTTGGCTCCTCTGTGGGCCTGTGGCGCAAGACAATGTCTGGAGCGCATCCAATGCCCAGTAACACCTTGGGCTGCGTGTGACCGCCTTGGACTCTATGTCAAGGCATTTTTTACCATTGGATGCGCACCGGACACTGTGTTGCGCCACAGAGGAGCTCAATCCATCTATTCTGCTGGACTCGTTAATTGCTATGGCCCGACCGACATGGGAACTGCCATGTGTTTGTTCTCCCTTGATTTCTCTTCCTCTAGTTTGAGCAGCAAGGGACATGCGACCCTGATTTATGGAGTTGCGATCGGTGGCGGTGTTGGCTTGCTTGGTATAGTTGTGGGCTTTTGGTTTATATGGAAAAGGCACAAAAAACAGAGGAGGAAGAGGAAGAGGAAGATGGTTGCAAAATTTGGTCAGGCGAATTCAATTTTAGGATCGGAATCGATCAATGGAGTACGAGTCTTATTAAGTTCACATTCGAGCAAATCAAACAGGCTACGAGGAATTTCTCTTGGAATAACATAATTGGCAAAGGAGGCTACGGGAATCTTTATAAAGGAAGAGGATGGGTCTGAGGTTGCATTGAAGAGGTTCAAGAACTGTTCTACTGCAGGGGATGCAGATTTCACCCATGAAGTAGAGGTTATTGCCAGTGTTATGCATGTAAACCTTGTTGCTCTCAGAGGATACTGTAATGCAACTACTCCTTATGAGGGTCACCAGAGGATAATCGTCTGCGATTTGATGCACAATGGAAGCCTCCATGACGATCTATTTGGATCATTAGGCAAGAAGCTTAGCTGGCTAGTCCGCTAGAAAATTGAGCTTGGGACGGCGAGGGGGTTGGCTTACTTGCATTATGGGGCACAACCAGCTATCATCCACATGGATATTAAGGCTAGTAATATCCTCTTGGATGAAAAGTTTGAGCCCAAAGTGGCAAATTTTGGCTTGGCTAGTTTGCACCGCAGGGGATGACCCATATGAGCACTAGGGTGGCTGGGACACTGGGTTATGTTGCCCCTGAGTATGCTGTGTGATGAGGGTATTTCTTTCCAACCACGGTACGGGCAAGGATCATCCTGACCAATGCTGCACCTCGGCCCTCCATCAGGCAGTGCTATCACCTCGGCCCTCCATCAGGCCGTGCTGCCACCTCGGCCCTCCATCATGCCGTGCTACCACCTCGGCCTCCATCAAGCCATGCTATCACCTCGGCCCTCCATCAGGTCGTGTCGTCACCGCGGCCCGACGTCAACAACAAGGTTTTCGTCCACCCCTACATTCAAGGAACGTGATCTCTATTCACAAGGACATGACTCTATCCACTACACGTCACCATAGACATCTATCCCTCACATGGTTGGCATTTTCGAGATAAGAGGGGAATATTCCCCTAGAATACCCTAGGACTCGGAATATTTCCAGAATCACAGAGCCACTCCCCTCAAAGACTCTACGCCTAAACAGGACTCTTCACAATCGTCTTCCATTCTCCCTCCATCAACAGCCTATAAATACCAAGGTAAACCTCCATCATGGGGGATCAATCACTTCTTTTACTGAAAAAGCTCTCTTGAGCATCTGTTGTGGAAATATCTAACTTAGGCATCGGAGAATCCCCTGTCAGGTCAGTCCAGCTCTCCTCTGTCATCTCTTCTATGCAGGTCGACTAAAGCACGAAGAACTGCAGGGAAGATCATCTGGTCAATTTTTACCACATCACTCTGTATGGGAAATTAACTGAGAGAAGTGATGTTTACAGCTATGGGGCTATGCTTCTTGAGCTTTTGAGTGGGAAGAAAGCACCTGTTAGTACTAAGGATGGCCACAACTCCCTTGTGGCAGATTGGGCTTGGTCCCTTGTGATAAAAGGGAGACCTTTGGATGTCATTGAGGATGGCATGTCTGATATGGGTGCTAAAGAAGTCATTGAAAAGTATGTCTAGGTTGTTGTTCTTTTTTCTCATCCACAATTATCTAATAGGCCAACTATGGATCAGATTGTGAAGATTTTGGAAACTGACCTTCCAGTTCCCCCAATACTTGAACATCCTATTCCTCTTGTAGCGGAGATTAGCGAGATTGAAAGATCAGCGAGTAGTAGTGGCTCAGGTCAGCTGTCTACTTCTGCTGGCTACCAGTCCTTTACCATAGAGAGCAACAATTTAAGTTCTGACCACTAGGTAGAAGAAGAAACCTCATCATTTTGCTCTGTCTGCAATTTAGGTTTTCTCTGCATTTCTCATTGTGGTGCCCATTGGAATTTCTATCGACCGTAGAAAGTTGAGTATCGGAATAATTACGAGGTCATGAATAACAAACCATCTTAAGCGTTCATTGGGAAACCTGTTACAAGAGGTGTAAAGCAAAGACCTTGGGATGACTTCTTCAGATCAAAACCCTAAGCATCAGAGAGAAAATTCAAAAGCTCGATCCTGATCGGAAAAAGATAGAATAAGGCAGAGAGTAATGGAGTATGCTCTGAAATGACATAAATGCCATTTAAAATGTAAATTTTGCAATATAATAATAAGATTTTTTAAAAAATAACAAAATGTCTAGTTTGCCCCCACTTAATTGATCCTTGAATACCTCATTGCTCGTAATACAATAGTCTTTTCACCCTTTTGTTATTTTTCCAAACATACCCCAAAAATATATTAATAATCAAAAATGGGTAATTATAGAAAAAGGTCCGTAAAAAGTCTTTTGTTTTACACAATCTACATATATAAGAAAACCTTAGTCTTTGACCTCTGCAATCTACATATATAAGAAATTATAAGTCTATGGCCTCTGCAATGTATCAAGATCAAGCAACCAAGTAACTAATACTACTGGTTTGGCACACTGTTAGTTAAAACGGGAACTGCAAAAAAACATAAACGTACGGTACGGGTTTTAAACAGATAAAAATGATGAACGATACGGTCAAAAAAATAGAAAACGGCAAACGGATGAAAACGAACGGTACGAGTATTAAATGTGTAGTTTTCAAAAAAAGAAACCAAAAAAAGGGCAATATACTCATGCAATTTGAGAGATTATTACCTATATACATGCATCTAATGTTCCAAAAGCTCTGGGAGTCCCAAGATAAAATAGCCCAATGGGCTACAAGAAAATTAGATGTTGCTAGCTTTAGTTTCTCCTTACTCAATGGGCTATTAGAAGATGAGATTTTTTCCTATAGATAGTATGGAAATTAAAAACCAAAAACCAAGTACCATATTGTCTTCACTCTTCACTTTTACTAATAGGTTTTTTTTTTTAATTAATTAATTAATTTTTTTTAATAAAATTCTTATTTTGCATTTAAAACGGATTCTTTTGCCGTTTCTGTTTTTTTCCGTATTGTATAATAGCATACTGGAAAACGCGTTTTAAACGGGCAAAAAAACACAACTGCGTTTTAAACGCGTTTTAACTAACAGTGGTCTGACATGGGTTGGGCTAAGCTGAGTCCAATCAAGGTCCATAAGGGTTAGGTTGGGTTGGGCTAAGCCCGATGGGGTTGGGCTTGAGTTGAGATATCCTAACCCACCCTAGAGTTGGGCTGGGCTCAGGTTTCAAAAAATGCAGCCCGGCCTGGCCTATTGACACCTTATCTATCATACTTTCACATTACACAAATAGATGCACCAACCAGCAAAGTATCATGATTGGCCCAACCAAGGATCTTTTTGTTTGAAAAAGTTAAAATTTGCAAAAAGACCTATTTGAAGAACTAGAGTAGAACAGGTTCTCATACGAGAATCATTCTTATGCGATCCTAGTCCATACATATGGAATCTAAAATAAAAGAAATCTTGTAACAAATACCATGTGCGAGATCAAGATCGTACAAGATATAAGGTAGAAAAAAATTTTAAGGGCCATCAAATTTGGCATGTGACCATAAGGTAGAAAAAAATTTTAAGGGCCATCAAATTTGGCATGTGACCTATCTCCAGTCTTCCCTTCCTATCCTACGTTCAAAATGTGAAATTGTTGTTCCACATGATATAAAAAGATGTCCTTATATAAATGGTTTCAGACAAAATCCATGTAGGAAACTTTGATTCTCCACCTGGTCGCCCCTCATCTATCTCTAGCCTCTCCAAAAACTGAGAAAAAAAAAAGCACAAAAAGAAGAAGATTGCAATGTTATGATGGTTATTAGTTTAGATCCATTAATTTTATCAAATGTGGTTAGGACTTCAATATGCTTGATCAATTGGGAGACTTTTGAAATTATTAGACAGAATGGATCAGACATAACACATTTTTGAGAAAACTTCGAGTTTGTTCCAGCAAAAAATGGAGGGTATGTTTTGTATGATCTTGATGCTATACTGAATTAGACTTGTCTTTCTTTGGTTGAGCATGGGAGAAGAGACAGGAAGGATTGGAGGGTGGTTGGGGTATGACTAGAGTGTGAAGAGTGAGGTATGAGAAGATGTTTACAGATTGAGCGTGAGGGATTAGAAGGCAAAATAAATAACTCTCCTATTTAGGAGAAGATTAGAGGGGAGGGCTCCATTTGGTGTGTGTTTGTGTGTGTGAGAGAGAGAGAGAGAATCCGGCTCCTCTCCAACAACTTGGGCATCTAACTATTTACCTCACTCATATAATGGTTAAGACGGTCTGGACATGCATCTCTACACTTGTCTAGGGATATGTGTTCAGGTTGTCCTAACCATTGGATGGGTAGGAGATAAATGGTTGATAATGAGTGAGATGAGAGCAGAAAGAGAAAAATCAGCCGGTGAAATTTAGGATTGAAGGGTTGGAGTTAAGAGAAAATGCAAGTGAGGCAGAGGTTTCAGATGAAAGCTCAACACTTCTTTTCACTTTCTAATAGTAGGTGGCTGAGGGGTTAGGGAAGGCGTCAACTACAATGTTTTATCAATTGTTGTCGATACTAACATGGATAGATCATATTGGTCCAAGCCAACTCCAATTCTAAAAAAAAATACTCTCTCCGAGAAGGTAGGGGTTGCACCGAGATAAAGAGGTGGGCAAATTGCCCCCCCCCCCCCCCATAAGAGATGGAAATATCCAGCCTATTGATGTTTTCAACTGCGCTTTTGTCCCCCCCCTCCCCATACTGGTGTAGGAGCCATGCTCCTGGATAGAGAACTCTTCCCCTAAAAAAATTATTTGTGATTGTATTAGTCAATATGTATTAACATCATATCAATACCAATCATCATTATTAATAATATGCAACTAGAACAGCTGATAACAAAGAATTAGGGATTTAGACATTGGAATACTACCAAATGTTGTAGTCCCTCACTGTTCCCCTATGCCCATCCTAATCAATAAAAGCTGTGGCTCATGGAATACCTCCTTCAGCCATAATGAAGGATATATATAACTTGATCATTTATATTTCACTACCTTTGCACTGTTGGTTTTGTCAGCTCACTTCAAGAATTGAAACATATTTCACCCATATCAAAAGGAGAAAGAAGAAGAAAAAGGTCAATGTCGTGCAATTACATGTTACTAACACACACTTATGAGCTTAGGTGTAGTATGAAAAATTATTGGGAGAAATGTAGGAAAGGAACACAACAACAACCTAGCAGTGATTGCATTAACTAGTTATATGTAATTACTTATAATCACTTTATTTATTCAATAAAGAATGAAAGTATAATAGATTTAAAATGACAAAAGAATTCTTATAATTTATCGCTGAAGAAGTAGATTATGGCTTCTCCTTTTAAGCCAAAGATACCAAGTTTCGTCTTTAAAGTGTTACTCTAATAGTAATTGTGTTAATGAATTAGATTAAAATTTTCATTATTTATAATATAATCAGATTACATAATAACCCCTTTATCTTATTTAATCCTAGAAGATGGCTAGGGACATAAGAAAGGCAATTAACATAATTATCTGGTTATGCCTTGTCACATTGTTCATGGATAAAATCCCTGGCCACCGTCATAAACTGAGAAGATTCGGGCAATTCTGGAAATATATAAAAAGCATGAATTCCGTTTGGATACTCCACCAGCTTCACTTCTTTCCCACTTCTCTTGAGCCACCGGTAGAACTCCCGCTGCCTATCCTGCAACGGATCAAACCCTCCGACTACCACCATTGTCGCCGGATAATTCACTTTACTTATATCAATTGCCCTCGGCCCACTCACATTCACTGCTTCATGGTCTCTGTTCTCCCCTTCAGGCAAGAAGATCTTCCACATCCAATCCGTCCTCGATAACGACACCAGCGGCGCCGTCGACAAACGAATCTCCGACTCAGTCCTATCTTCGCCGCCAAAGAACGGCTGTATCGATATCTGACCAATCACTTTCACTCTCTTGAAATCAGCTTCCCCAGCTCTGATGGCGACATGGTGAGCAAGGTTGGCTCCGGCACTGTCGCCGGCGAGGAAGCACTTGGATGGATCGGCGTTCGCCGGAAAACCAAATGTGTCGAATTCGGTTTCGTTGAGGAATTTAAGAGTGTCGAATCCGTCTTCGTACTGTGACGGAAAGCGGTGCTCTGGTGTGAGACGGTAATTGACGGAGACAATGACGGCTGGGAATTTAACGGCGAATTGACGGCAGACTTTGTCGTAGCCTTGGGAATCGGCGGTGAGGAGAGAGAATCCTCCGCCGTGGAAGAAGATGATGACGGGGAGAGGAATGACTTCACCACCTTTAGGGATTTCGGTTGGGGTGAAAAGACGAAACCAGAGTTTCCGGGTTGCGTCGACTGTGACGTCGGAGGTTTTGACACCCCTTACAGGTTTGCCGTTGGCAGCAGCTTTGATTTCTAAGAAGTTGAGCAAACGGCGGTAGACGGTGCCGTTAGGGCGACAGACGGTATCTGTGACTACGGAGAGGATTTTGAGGACGATCTTCGTCTTCCATGGTAACACTGGTGACGCCATTGACGTCTTTGTCCACTCTCTCTCTCTCTCTCGCTGTGTGTGTGTAAGTTGGAGCACACACAATGGGTGATGGCGAGGGTGGTTGTTCATTATATTGTGTTGGTCGTTTTCATATTCTTGTACGACTCTTCCCTCTACGACTTCCATACGGTACCAGCTCAAAGGATCTCCCCAACATGGTTATAAAATTCAGATCGGATCGGTCAGTATCGGATAAATATCCTTAATCCTGACCTATCCGATCCTGATACATGGGTACGACCCAAAGATAAAATCGTCATAAAAAACTAAATTTTATTTTAAAAAAAAATAGTAAATCTGTTTGATATGATCCGATCCAGGCCAATCTAGATCGGTATCAGGTCAGTTTCAGCCCTGACTTATCCCAAGTTTTAGAACTTTAATCCCCACTATGTATAAGAAGGCTAAAACAGAAAAATTAATTTGGGAGAAGGTTCCCTAAAAGGTATTGTGGCCCTCAAAAGCATCAACATTAGTAAGTTTTTCATTTTCTTATGGAGTAGAGTAGTCATTTTACGAGAATGTATTTGATGCTTGTATGATCCTCTGCTCATACAGGTGAACATCCTCCATCAGTTTCACTTTCTGCCATTACATGGGATGAAGAGGGGCATAAAGGATAGGTATTGAATACTCACTCGTACGATCAAGTAATAATACGAGTAACGGATTCAATCCCTCTCATGTGTCTAGGTGTAGAGGCCATTTCTTCTTCCCAATTATGTTCAAGAAAAAATTTGACTGCTATTACAAGAGAGTACATAATAGATAAATAATTGAATTTAAAAGTGAAATTTTACATGTGCCTTATTTAAATAATTTCCTCCATATATGCCCCATCATTTTCTATAAAAAATGCACTCATCCACCAGCCACAGAAACTCACCTAACAATGAGATCTAATCATAACATGCCCATACGCTGTCCTACCAGTGAATCTCCCTCGTTTTTCCGGTGGTCCAATTCTTTGTTCGAATCAGGATTTTATCAATCTCAACTATTTTTCAACCTTATTTTGTTAGACTCCCAGTCAGACTTTAGAAACTATGTATGTAACTTGAGAAATGTATCAAATTTCATACACCAATCGCAATTCCGACCAATTTGATGCAACCGATTCTAGGGTTTTGGTCATTGGATCGTTGGGTTTCAAGATTAGATAGTTCTAAGGTTTTAGATAGGGTCTAGTGTTATGAATTTCATGCCCAATCGGGAAAACACAAAATCGCATATACATGTTTGTTAAACGTGCTAGGCTCAAGCCTAGACCAAATATTATTTGACCATTCTAGGTAATGAACTCTTCCCCAGTGATTGTCCAATCAAGATAAAACGATTAAGAGCCAAATAAGTTTAAAACCCATTTAAAGTTGATTTAGAGATTAATAGCTCAATAGTCCATTTAGCCCTATTATTAATTAGTAACCCACTTAAAGCACAAAAAATCGACCACTTGGGCGGTCTAATACAAGGGGGAAAATGGTGAGGCCCGAGTCGCCCGACTAAGCCTGGTGCTAGAGGTTTAGTCCTTGGATCTGACCCGATCATGTCAATTATGTGTAGAAATGGTATGTCTCTCTCTCTCTTAAAACCAAGGTTCTAAGAAACTGGACCAGGTCAGCCGAGTAAGCCGGTTCAAGTCAGAATCGATAGTAGCCAATCTCGATTCCAGGCAATCCTGATCGGGTTTTTTTAGGGATTTTTTTGCTATTTTTTCCATTCAGGGTCTATCCAGACCATAGTTAGCAAATTCGGATTTTAGAATTATTCGGGTGGAGAATTATTCGGAATAATTCGATTGATTAATTTAAGGATTCGGTCAAAAAAGCGATCAAAAAAGCTTATTGGGTTTTTTTTTTTTTTTTTAAATACTGTTTAAGTGTACCGAATAATTTGGTTTAATCCGGTTCTGTCCGAATTATTCGCGTTTTATATTCACTTTTGAAAAAATCGCGAATTTTACCGAATTTTATTTTTAATTCGGATTCGGTCAGAATTTTTGGTAAAATTCGGAAAAATTCGATTCGGCCGAATTGATAACACTGATCCAGACTAATTCAATTCGGCCGAATTGATAACACTGATCCAGACTAATTCTGCCCGATTCAGTTCAGAGTCAGATCATAATAGACCGCAATCTGGGTGCTGATTCCAATTACTTACTTTTGTGCATATCCCTTCGCCTTTATTCGTTTGTTGGCCGTAGCCCCAAAAAAGAGAAACATGGCATCACGTATTTGTGCTTGGTGAGCTACCTCACCAAACTTCTTGTGGGAAACAAAAAAAAAAAAATACCCCACCGACCGGCCCACGTAACAAATTGTTGAAGAAAAAAAGGTGTACCTGCAGCACGTGTCGGATCGAGATCCTCATGTGAGTGTTGATCCCTCAAGTCTTGCCCAAAGTTATTTGAGTGATCAATACTTGTTCAAATGGTGATCCAATGACTCTGGGCACGGTGCCTCTATTCTGATCGGTAGAAGCACAACCGTTAAATTGCCACTTGGACATGTGTCGATCGTCCAAGTAACTATAAACAAACCTGAAAGATCAATGCTCACAAGAGGAGTCGGATCCCAAGGCTCCTACATTTGCGATGTCAAGGGGAAAAATACAGAGTTTACCCCAAAAATGTCAACAGACTATTTCGACCGCTTGACAACTAGTTCAAAGCAATCTTAATTACTTGCGCCCCTTCCACCTAACAAATTGTTAACTTGTCTCAACAAAGAAATGGACCAACCAAAGTGGGCCTTGACTAATAAATATTAACAACTATATGGATGTGAGGCCCATCGACTCATTGAGGAAAGTTGGAGGACGCTCACGGATGCAATTTAATTACTTGGTGGAGGGCACGGTCAACATGCAGTCTAATGGGCCTGAATGATAATATTTCTGTTACCGAGCCATATTCCTATTCCAAAAATAACTTTTGATCTCAATCAAATTTCTGGATAAAAAATGCGTGGTAATTTCCTTGTTCTAGGCTGGAACAACAAATTCGGTGGAGATAAAGAGGAATTTAAGTCATAAGTACATACATGACACATTGACACATTTAATTATAAGAAAAGATGGGCATTTAATTCTTCACAACAGGTTTACACATAGAATCACTTTTTTTTTTTTTTTTTTTTTTTTTGATAAATACATAGAACCACTTCCCTTTTTTTATTTTATATTTTATATTTTTTATTTTTTATATTCACTAGTTACCATGTGGAGCCCCTTTGACACCAATGTTGGTGGTTTTTTATATTCACTAATTATCTTGTGGAGGGTAATATCTAAGATGAAAACACCGAGCCCAAAAGGACAAACATCACAAAATCCATATACTTATTATACTCATGTATCTGGCTAGGTTTATTTAACATATACAGCTCATAACAAAGAAGAATTGGCAATCGACAATCAAATAAATTGGCATCTAGTGGACTCGTAGTCTGGTAGGTGGCAAAGCTGAGATGGTCCAACCTCAACCCCAACCCCAACCCCAACCCCCAGATTTCCACTTGCATTCCTCAAGGGGCCGAATCCATGCAAAATATTTCAAGTCTACAATCAAGTTTAGGTTTGGGTCACACTCAAGACATAGGGGCACGTTCTGAGAGATTTTGAACGTTCTTGTGGGAGGATTTGATTAGGTCTTCTGCGAAGCAGGGTAAAGCTACATACACTTTGTCTCCTCCCAGACCTTGCAGTAACGAGAACCTCGTGTACTATGTTGCCTTTTTTTTTCTTTTTTAAACGTATGAGAACAAGAACCTGGTCTGATTTCCTACTTATATATCTATGAAACAATAATAATAATAATAATAATAATAATAATAATAATAATAATAATAATAATAATAATAATAATAATAATAATGTGTAATATTTTTTTCTCCTCTAACCAATCAAGTTTTTGATTTGGTCACCTTCAACTCTCACCTCATCAGAAACCATAAGAACAAAGTCTCTTGCCGCCTCCATCAACAGTGAAGCTTCAGGCAGTTCAGGGAAAAAATAAAAAGCATGAACTGCGTTTGGATACTCAATCAGTTTCACTTCTTTCCCTGACCTTCTAAGCCACTCACAGAACTCCCTCTGCCTATCCTGCAACGGATCGAAACCTCCCACCACCACCATCGTCTCCGGATACTTCATTCCTCTTATATCCACACCCCTCGGCCCCGTCACGTTCACCGCTTCGTGGTCTCTATTCTCCCCTTCTGGCACGAACGCCCTCCATACCCAATCCGTTCTTGGTATCGCCACCATTTGTCCCTTCCCCAGACGGATCTCCGACGCCGTCCTCTCTTCGCCGCCGAAGAAGGGCTGTACCGATATCTGGCCGATCACTCTCACGTTCCGGAACTCTGTTTTTCCGATCCTGCAAGCCAAGTGGTGAGCAAGGTTGGCTCCGGCACTGTCGCCGGCGAGAAAGCACTTAGAGAGATCGGCATACGCCGGAAAATTGGGGAATTTTGCCTCGTCGAGGAACTTGAGAGTATCAAAGCCATCTTCGTACGGTGATGGAAAGCGGTGCTCCGGAGAGAGTCGATAGTTGACAGAGATGACGACGGCGGGAATCTTGCGGGCGAATCTGTGGCAGACATCGTGGTAGAAAATGGAGTTGGGGCTGAAGAAGGCGAAACCTCCACCGTGGAAGTAGACGATGACGGGAAGGGTACCGTCGCCGCCTGTGGGGGTTGTGTCAGTGGGTATATAGAGGCGAAACCAGAGGTTTCGGGTGGCGTCGACGGTTAAATCGGAGGTTCTGACGCCGTTGACGGGTTTATCTCTGGCTTTGGCCTTCAGGTCCACGAAATCGTGTAAACGGCGGTTGATGGTGCCGTTGGGTCGCTGTAAGATGTCCGTTAGTACAGAAAGGAGAGAGAGCACGATCTTTGGCTTCCATGGAAGCACTGGTTGTGACGCCGTTGATTTCTCTCTGCTCATTATCTCTTTTGGACTCTTGGTGGTTTAGTGCTCAGCAAGGTACCGTGAATACTGAGTTGGTGAGAACTGAGGATGGGATGGTGGCTCAATATATAATTAGGGGAAATTAGTCTCACTTTTCTATACCCACCTTATATTTACTCAAAATATCTTTACCTCAAACTTCTTTTCCGACTCCCCCAAGAAAGTTCTCCTTTTTCTTTG
The DNA here is from genome assembly GCF_013358625.1 of Macadamia integrifolia. Taxonomy (NCBI): domain Eukaryota; kingdom Viridiplantae; phylum Streptophyta; class Magnoliopsida; order Proteales; family Proteaceae; genus Macadamia; species Macadamia integrifolia. The sequence goes on along the minus strand of NC_056567.1, from coordinate 30,930,967 downwards.
GTATTTTAAATTTTCCTAATTATTATTTTGTCCTGGTTTGGGGTGTCAATCGGTCGGCCAGACTGATTTGGCTAGTCGGGTCGGCGGGCCTATACCCTTGAACTGTGATTTACCTATTTAAGGAAAGAATCAATCTTGTGTTGGGTTCAATAGAATTTCAATCTAAATCAAGCTTTGGGCATTAAATGGAATAATGCACCAATAAGCTTTAAATGGGGCTTAAACGGTCTTCAATAGTCTTAGAATTAAGATACTTTAACATATTTTATTAAATCATCAATAATCTAAAAAATATATTACACTTAATTTCATTCAATAATTGATAAAAATATCAAAATATATATATATATAAAATGTCAGGCTAAACGTGTTAGGCCGAGTCAAGCTTGTAAATGGGTCAGGCCGGTCAGGCTTTCGTCGGGCTTATCGCTTACACTGTGTACTATCTATTTATAAATGGATCGGGCTTAGGCCCGACACATTTAGTAATCGATGCATATCAGACTAGTCTTTAAATCGTCGGGCCCAATCGATCGAATTAGTGCGGGCTTGGGATTGACAACTCTTGTCCAGGTATCCCCATCTCCCTCAACCCACTACCCACGTTGAAGATGGATTAAGTTCTCATACAAGAACCATTCTCATACGATCTTGATCCACACACATGGAATCCAGCCCTGTTATGGATTCAAGTTGAATCCACAAATACTCAAAAATTCCTAAAATTTCCAAAACCCCTAGGGAACCCAGAATTTCTGAAGGAATCGTTTGAGAAGCCCAAAAAGTGTTGAACGTCCATCAAATTCTCGAAATTATAAAAAACCCGAAAGTTACGCCGATGCTCCAAAAATCTGATTCCTCCAGAAAAGCAAGAACAAGGCAAAGCCTTAGTCCTTGAGTAAGAAAATTCATCAAAAGTTTGCATCCAAAGCAAAGGGCTCTCCCCCTCTTCAATCACGTCAGACACCAAACATAGATAAACCTCTAACCCTAATCAGCATAATGTAGAATTCTTTTTTTTTTTTTTGGTAAAAAGCATAATGTAGAATTCATACCTCTCATGCATTAGGATAAGATAGCATGATAACTATATTTATATTTTACACCATTAGCATGATAGTCAATCAAATATAGCGATGCATGTTGGTCTAGGCTTTTTCAAATTAGGGGAGAATATTTGAAGTATAATCATATGGTAGAAAGACAATTTTTTTTTTCAAGCAAGGTGGGATGCCTATATCTTCTCACCTTCGTAAGTTGACACAAACTCGTATTTCTATCAAAGCTTGAATATGAAGTCAAATTCGAACTTGATCCCCTAACTGAAATTAGTTCCCCACTAGGGTTCTAGGTCTTCAATCTTAGGTGGCAGTTTTAAATAATCATATTTTCCCCATCCCTTCTTAGTTGTCAAGAAGAATGAAGGCATCACCGCTAGAAGTGGTGAGAGATTATACTGAAGGCAAGGTAGGAGGGAAAACAATACCCCTCTAGAAGGAGAGATGGCATGCTCAAGCAGAAGAAAGGTAGAGTTGCTGCGACGGTCGATCGAGAAAGGTCTGCGTCCTTCAATTCACTATTCTTACGCTATCAGAAATAGAATCTAATATTTTTAGAGACACCTTTGTCTCTTACATGATTAAAAAATAATATTAATACATTTGAAATTGTTTTATCATATATTTTTCTAGAAATTAACTCATTTTAGTGCGCACTTTGATAAGCTTATTAAAGGAACCCATCCTTGTGTATCTTCAAGCTTGCCTAAAGTACTAGGTCACAGATTTTGGGCCACCTTGAGCATTTTAAAAATTGAGAAGAGGTTCTTTGATTGAGGGTACATTAATGAGGTGTTACAAAATAATATTGTATATTGAAGGGTAGTAAGATAATTTCATATGAGAAGAAGAGATAGACATAGAGATGCTAGTGTAAACGTCTTGACACTAAAAAAACCTTTTTTTTTTTTAATTGGAAAAACTATCTTAAAACATAAAGCATTTACTACACAATCCCACACATATATTTTTCATTTTTTTTTCCTTTAAAAAGATAAATAAAAAATTAGGCTCTACGAATACTTTCCCAAATTTTTTATCCATATCTCTATCCATTTTTAATGAAGTAAGAACACTAAGCAACCCCGAAACGTGAAAATCAGAATTGCTTTCCTTTCTCATCGATCCCTCCTTCATATTATAAATTATGACACGAGAACCCTGTTTACTTGTGCAGTCACAGCATCACCACGCATGCCAATGAAAGGCCACATGAAAACATCTGCTCTCACATACTTGTGTTTGTGCATAGAAGAGCCACATAAGCGGAAAAGGTCCTTTTCTCTTATAAATTTCTAAATTGGAGATTACCCCACCATCCACTTTTTTGCCTTTTTTTTATTGTTTTGCTTTTCTTTTTTCATGTGACCAACAACATCAGACTACGTCACTATATGCCTATGCCCAACGTTCACTCTTACACAATTGACCTCCCTCCAAGATTTCTCGCAATCTCTCTCTCTCTCTCTCTCTCTCTCTCTCTCTCTCTCTCTCTCTCTCTTCTTCTTCTTCTTCTCTGAAATTTGGAAGTAGTTGAGTCAGAGATGTTCGCTTTAGGCGATGATCTCATCATAGAATTTCCAGGGGAGTCATGGCTCTTAAGTCTGCACCTATTGGTGATGTTCCTCTTCTTCCTCCTCCTCTTCACTCACCTTACAATCCATGGCTTCGACGCCGACGCCGCCGCCGCCGACGACCACCGAAAGGTTTCGACTGTTGCCGCCGATCATTTTATGAGTCGAGACCACCGGAAGGCGAAGCAAATCAAGAACAACTCCATTAAAATTGGGATCAACTGCTCTCAGGATAAGTATAAGGTATGCAAATTAAGATTCTCTTTCACTTATCTCTACTTTAATTGATTTTGATTCCAAGAATTCTTCAATCTCTGGAATTTCTTTTTAAGCTAGAATCGAGACATAAAAAAAGATGAAAATTTTTTCTAGTTTTGTTAAAGGGCAAAGGATCTCTGGTTATCTCAATTACTGTGAGTGGATTGCTTTTATGGATATTTTGGGCATAGGATGAAAGTTTCAGGGCATTTTGGACATTAACGATTCTAAATATATGGTCTGTTAAACCTTTAGATATGCACCAACCGGTGAACTTTTCTTCTTTATTAAATATCAATTTCTGAGTGGGTGGGATTGGTGCCTGACACTCCCCCCAATCCCATCAACTGATTAAGAATCAATGTTTTATTGGGTCATTTATAATCCATCTTTCACGGTTTTACCAATCAAAAGGGTTTGGGGGTTCCATCACAAATCTCATAGGTCTTGATCATGAAGTTTATTATAGAATGTAAGGAGTTCCTCCCCTAGAACTCTATCTTGCTGTTCAATTTCATTTGTTGATGGGGGCTATCCCATGGGTGTTGTGGAGAATGATCCTCTCTTTAGGCCGGTCTAATAGGAGATTTTAGGGTTGCTATTTTTTCTATAAATTCTTTGTCTTATTTCTTCTTTTCAATACATACTTCTTACCAAAAAAAAAAAAAAAAAGGTTTGAAGGGGCCATGGGTCGGTTACCAACTAAACCAACCCACTAGTGTACATGATTTCATTCTAAATCTTAAACGGTGGTTATCTTTATAACAATGAAAGTGATGTTTTGTTAGGTCATAAGATGAATTTGAGTCATCTATTTTTATATTTTGGAAGAAAGAAGGTATATGGTCCTTGCATCAGTGTGTCGGCCAGCGAGAGCTTGTGCATGGTCATCAATTAGGAGGGTGTGGTGATCATTTCACACCCTTTTTGTCTAGGCACAAGGACCACATACCCTATAAGGTACACTCCCTCATATTTTTAATTCTAGATCAGCTGTCTCATTCATAGTTAGGACAATGCACAATAATGGCTATACTATCAATACACATGCATGGACATATACGGAAAGTGTGCAAATACAAAAGGGGGTATTTGGTTGAATTAGACTTCGGATTTTGACACGTGACTAATCTAGACCATGTTGTCTCCATCCCACAATCAGAACGAACATATCATATGTCTAGATGGCCTATTTTTCTTTTCTTTTTCCATTTTTTTTTTTCCTCTCTTTGTGCCAAACATGTGGGCCAATTTTATGCTTAAAAACATGTTCCAACTATTTTATTCACGTGGTTGATGATGTGGCAATTTTTAATCATATGAGTAATTAAGGTCACTCACTGATTAACCGAATGTCAAATTATGTGAAACGATTCAATCATATGCCCAACTTGTATTTATTTCTATTTATATATTTCAGATTCATAATTTTCGCTTTTTTTTTTTTTTTTATTCATCTACATATTTTGGATTGGTTTTTTATTTTTATTTTTATTTATTTATCTCATACTAAAGTTGAAGATGTATTATTAGTGCAAACCAAAAATATAAAATTAATGCAAGTACAAGATCGCAGGTGAATACCATCAGAGGCCACTTGACAACATCCACAAGAAGAACAAAACTAAAGGAGAGGAAGGAACAAGATGGTGAAGAAGAAATAGAAGAAATGGGAGAATCTTCACCAATGGTGGTCAAACGAAGAACACTAATGCACTTTTGTGTTAATCCCTGCTATTACCTAGAACAATTCTTAAAGCCTTTTTTGAAGTGCTTTGGTCTTGAATCTACATATCATGATTCTTAACAACAAAACAAGGAAGAAAATTTAATGTTAGACTCTCTCTCTCTCTCTCTCTCTCTCTCTCTCTCTCTCTCTCTCTCTCTCTCTCTCTCTCTCTCTCTGTTATTTGAGGAGTTTTCTTAACAAATGCATTTTTTATACAGGAATATCAAGAGAAAAGCCATTGGACCAAGGTTGCAATGTAGATCCACAAATCCTTCAAAGCATCAATGATGGCTGGGGGAGCTTCCAATGCATATTCATTCAATACAATAACACAACTTTGTAACACAAATGTATGAAATTTTCTCCAATTTGTGCCATTTCTTCCTCTGTGAGCTGGGTTGAGTTGAAACCCATGGGTAGGTCCATGGAATAGACAGCATCACAACATCAATTAGGCCCATGAGTGCGTACAAGGAAGTATAATGATATGCTTTAGGCCCATGGGAAGGCCATGGGATGGGAACGATCCAAAGATCAGCTATAATCAGGTCCCATGGGCAGGCCATGGGATGAGAAAGACAGTATATATATATATATATATATAGCATCTCTAGATTGCTTGAATTGGTCCCTCACGCCCCTCCCCTTCAAGGGGAAAAGGGCAAAGGAAAAACACAAATGGGCCTCCACTCTCACCAAGAACATGATCCTCATGGGCCTTTCAACAAAGTAATACTATTTGGGAGATCGGGATATACTCCACAGTTAGCCTTTGTCTCAACAAGTCATCCCTATTGTGAAAAACCCACCAACTTGGAAATTGGATCTGACAATGGGCCCACATCTATATTGAGTTGGTTCCCATTAGAAAGGGTGGACCATACAAAAGGTCTATGAGTGTGGTGGGCCAAACTTTCCAGTGGTTCACATCACACTCTAAGACTCGAGTCATGGGTTAAGTTTCAATGTTTATATATATATATATATATATATATATTAATGGGCCCACATCTATATTGAGTTGGTTCCCATTAGAAAGGGTGGACCATACAAAAGGTCTATGAGTTTGGTTGGCCAAACTTTTCCTCAACCTTTAGGACCAGTGGTTCACATCACACTCTAAGACTCGAGTCATGGGTTAAGTTTCAATGTGTGTATATATATATATATATATATATATTTATTTATTATTATTTTTTAATACCCAGGGTATCAGGATTTTTGACCTAACTAATCTTTGGGTTGCTATGATACCGCTTACATAGGATCAGGTCAGTCCAAGATGGAAATTCTCATGCGATCGCCCCAAGAAGTTAGGTGCAATAGCGAAGGTTTGATCACGTGACCTTGCTTCCTGAGGCGGAGTACTGTGTCTCCTCCAAACCAACTGCGCTAACCCCTTGGGGTTCATATATTCAGCCTTATGCCCTTCAGTTGAGAGTGGATCAAGTTCTCATAGATTCCATGTGTATGGATCAATTTCATACGAGAAGCTGATCCACTTTCGTTCGATTCACCCTTTATTATGACTAGACACGTTAATGCAAAGGTATGAACTTCACTCCACAAGAATGAAACCATTGGGATGCTACTTGTGTGCTTAGTCTAGCTTTAGTACAGCTATTTATTATCGATGAGAGAGAGAGGATTAATTATATATGAATGCTCTCCTATCTACTAAGTGGAAATTGGGAAGTCACACACTTGGGTCCCAAGCAGGTTTTTAAGCAACGGTATTGGTTGAGACTAATATTGATATCTAGTGGAATTTGGATCGCATATCGATATCAGATTAAGAGTAAAATCATGAGAAAAAAAATAATTTTTTTACAATAAATAGTGACTGATCCAAGCTGATACGAATCGATCTTAATTGATATCATACTAGTATTAGCAAAGACTGATATTGATCCAATTCCCAAGATTTAAATCCTTAATCCCAAGAGGTGTTCCTCTATTATCTCAAAGTGAGGCACTACTCAGCGACATGTTCAGAATCAGTTTCAAGAAGATTGAATGACTTACCCTAATAAACCACAAAGGAATGCTTGGAAGATGACCATCCATATCAATTTTGGTCTGCTATTTCTGTGTGTAAGAAAGTATAGAAGAAGTGATTAATTACTCATAAGCAAATACATATTAACAATGCATTGTAATATATATTACATTGTTAAAATGCAGCTCCCAAGCTCTAAATCTTAGCTCTGCCTCATGACTTGCTGATTCAAAACTCAACTCTGAGTCAACTCAACTGGGAGGCACTAGGGAATCAAGTAAACATAGAGAGTACTAGTGCATAAGACTCGGCTGAGTTAACCGAGTTGTATACCGTGCCAATGAGTAATTAAATGTGATGATTTCTTAAAATTCTGAAGTTTGCATGAGTCAAAAACTCGGATCCTTCAGAACTTATTTAATATGCATTCTTCTTGTTTGTTAACAAATTAAGAATATAATATTTATGGATGAGATTTGATCCACTGCTCGTACTATCACTTGATTGTACATGTGAACATTCAATGTATGTCTCTTTAATTTGCTTCCAAATATACCCATCTTCACCCATGTAATGGCAGGAAGTGAAACAAGTGTTGGATGCTCACTCGAACAACTAGGTGATCAGTCGAGCAATGGATCCATTCTCTTTATGGACAAAGTCTAATTCAATCAACTACTTATTCTCTCCCATTATCATAGGCCTCCTAAAAATTAGAATCCATGTGTTAGCCTAATGGCATATATACAAGAATAGTTCTAGTACGAGAATCTGATTCGAACTCTGGCTATGTAGAGCCATAGTCTTCGATTCCAGCCCAAAAAAAAAAAAAAACCACCCTTAAGGTATCAACGTATCTTTCCCATTGTTGAAAAACTAGGTTTTGTGACTCGATTCGTCCTCTTTAAATCCTAGTGAGTAAAAGCAAGTCACAAAAAACCAGGTGAGTCATGTCAAATTTCTCTCTCTTATTTCCATACTAGTTTTTCTCAAGCAATCCAAATAAATAATTAATAAATTAATTAATTGAGACAAGATAGAATAAAAGTGTTTGTTTTTCAAATTTTCTTTATAAAGCTCATCATTTATTGTCTATTGGATGAAAGTGATAAGATCCGACTTGGACATGTCATGGTCACAAATCATGTTTTTTTAATTAAAACTTAAATGTATACACTCAATAGTCACTAGATTCAATACATAAGACTTTTTATTTTTTTGGTAAGCAATACAGAAGACTTCAATCATTGAACATTTAACATCATTAGAATATATTTTAGTTCAAAACTATCAGAAATGCTAACTTAAACTTTTGACAAGAATCGGCCGTTTTGTTGTAACTCGGGCAAAACAAACGAGTCTTGAATGACTCGGTATGATTTGGCCTCAGTTTTGTCAATTTTTCATACAGGATGAGTCTTCATAACTCTTGACCATGTTTCTAATCTTTTAACCAAACTCGGCCTAGTTTTCCTAGTCAAAACCTGATTTGCCAACAATTTCTTTCCACAAAGAAAGCAAAGGGAGCCAACAAAAATGGTTGCGAAGATGCATCGGTAAGCAACCAAGATTTTCAGCTTCATAACATCCATGGCTGCCAACTTGAAGAGTTAATTAAGCCCCACAACAATGATCTTAGCTAGCAACACCACCATTGTCGGTTTCAGGCCATGAAGAAAGTAGCAGAGACCAGCAGCCATGTGTATCTTGTTCAGCAAAATTGAAGGAAACTCACTGTTAACTACAAGGCAGATTCAAAAACCAGAAAATAAAAAAGAGAGGAGATTGGGAAGGTAGAAGAGAACAAGAACAAGCAAGCTTTGACAGCACAGTGAGATTCATCTGTACATTGGAGTTTGGAAAGGAAGATCTTCTTACTTCTTATATGGTTATACCTCCTACCAAGAACACAATTGATAATTATCTCTTGCCTTATATGGTGATGGTAATAGGCTACTACAAGAATATCCTTATAAAAATTAATTCCTATTTTAGTTTGATTTTTTTATTTCCATTACAACGTCATCCCTAATCTGTAACGAATTCAAATTAAAATTCTATTAAACAAATTAATAGCCGTTAATTATTCCAAAAAAAATAAAAAATCTGATTGAATAGTATTTCTGTAGTCTAGTTGACTCTCTGAAATGACATTGCTTTTTTCTGAAAATGGGATTTGCTACATATAGCAAGAGTTTATTGCCCTATGTAATGAGCTTCATGTCAGTGGTTGCTTGTCTGTCTCCAGTTGTGTAGAATTCTTTATTTTCTTTGGTAGTAGTGTTCTGGTTGGAAGAAGTTATTTACTTGTTTCTTATCTGAGATTAGGAATTATGCTAATCTGGTGTAGGCAAAATCAGTGTGCGGGGTCAATGGGAGAACATGCAGGAGCACCTTCAACCCATGTGGGTGGAATAACAATGTGGTCTTTTTGCGTCTTCCTGTATGGGTGTAGGCAACAAAAAACTGACAAGGTTCTTTTCTTGAGAGATTATATATAATTTTAGGAAGAATAATGCTACATGATCGTGTGGCCACTGCACCAGTGCCTTGGCCAATGGAAGTGCACGTGCATAAACATCCAACAAAAGGGGTAGGGGCATCTTTTCACGGCATCCTATGTCTAAGCATAGAGGGCACAACTGGGTAGCATTCACTTCCCCATAATTTTGTTGTGAAAAAGAAGCCTGAAGGCAGTGTGGCCCTTGCACCCGACCAGCCATAGAGAGGGTCAAAATGACTGCCTCACTCCCTCATGAAAGGGGGAAATCCTGCCCCTATTGATGCTTCCTCGTGCATTCCCATTAACTCCTGTGCTGGTGCGGAGGCCACGTTGCCTTTCAGGAACCCTCACCAAATTTGAAAAAGGTGTATATAATTATTGAGAAAAAAGTTTTTGCAAGGAAGTATGACCCTTACACATGGGTGGCGAAATGACCAATCCATCTCCCATGAAATAGAAAATAACATCTATGTAAATGTTTTTTTATACAAGCTCACTAGCCCTCACGGGGTACAGAAACCACACTCCCCCAAGAGAAACACTTCCCCCATAGTTGTTTTGAGCTGACAACTGGTTAATTTGTATACTGTGTCACCAAATATAAGGTGTATTTGAAATAAAAACTCAAATTTACAGCTTGCCTCGCAACTAATTCCTTTAGCCCCCACTCGATTTTTTTTTTATTATTATTTTTTCTTCCAAGGGAAGAATGTCATTAAGCTTATAGGGGAAAGGGAATAATAATCCAAATCCAAGCCCTACATGGCTACATCTGTGCTTACCCAACCAATTGACTTTTCCATCTCTAATGAACCTGCCCATGTCCTCACTACAGAACCAACATCTTACCACAAATCTTACAGCATCTCTTAGTTCTCTCCAATGAACCAGACCATGCCCACACATTTGAACCATGACCTTAACCCAAATCTAAACCAACTCCTAGTCCCCTACAAACTAATAAAAGAAGTTGGCCAAAGCCCAAAGTTCATAGTACTCTCTCTCTCTCTAACTAGAGAGAGAGAGAGGGAAGAGGAACCTACCCTTTGCATTTGCATGCATTCCCACATCCGGACACAACCCTTGTTTTCAAGGGAAGAGGGTGGATAGATATATCAACTATGTGTTGTGGTGGTACTAACTAACATGATCATTACTTATGGCTCTTAAACAGAAAGATGTTGCAAAAAAATTTGTAACTGTGAGAGGTAGAGGCCCAAATCGCTAACTGTGTGAGAGAGAGAGAGAGAGAGTTAAACAAGGATATATACAAGGGAAGAGGGTGGACAGATATATCAACTATGTATTGTGGTGGTACTAACTATCATGATCATTACCAACAGACAAGAATATATACCAATAAAACTTAGGTATTATCAGTTTTCTATGGAAGTAAATTATCAGTTTGTTGGAGATAAAAGGCCACACAAATACTTCCTCTTCTTCCCCAGCCTTCAGCCTTCTTTTATTTCATCATTTTCTTCTTCTACACCTACTGACACAGCTGGGGAAACCATGGCCAGATTATGAGGAGCATCATCTGAGATGTTAATGTCAAGGTTGTGGCTGATGGAGTTGTCAACAGTACTCAGCTGAAGAAGACGGTACGGAAGTGACAGCCACCCCGAAATGCTTTGATTCTGTACAAATCTGAGACATTCTCTTCATCTCCTTTCCCTTCCCCCATAGCACCACATACAATCCCACAACTACCAACGCAGCCCCTACTAAGCTGTAAATATATAAATATATATATATATATATATATATTTTTAGATTAGATTTCACATCACCACAGTACTCATTAACCCTTAAAAATGACTAATTTTAATTTTCCTTTTATTGAAATTGAAAATTATATATCTTACCTTCCGACATGTAACTTCTCATCAAGAATTAAGGAGGCCATAATCGCCACCAACACAAGTGAAACAGTGCTGAAAATTGATACGAACAATGGACCCTTTACACTTACCACCCATGCTATGAGCGTAAACATCAGCCCCATTGCCACCAGTCCCTACACGAGTGCCACAAAAACCACAACAAATCCATTCATTAATAAGATATAAAATAAGCAAATAAAAGTACCAATTAAACTCCATCACGTTCGTCTAAGGGTGAAACAGTGTCAGGTTGAACCCTAGTCAAACCCTACGTCCCCAAAACTTAATCTTGACCTTATCCAATTTTTTCAAGCTCATGCCTGGGCTTAACCCTGTCGGGTTCATGCCAATCCAACCAGCCCTAACTGACCTTGATTGGATCGGGTTGACCCTAATTATGCCTGATTTTTGTCAAGGTCGGGCTAACCCTAATTGATAACTTTTTTTTTTCATTTGTGTTCTATACATTAAAAAAATATATAAGAAAAAAAAGAAGCACTAATATATCAAATGATCATTATAAAATTAAAATTATGAAGTGCAACACAATAATAAAAGTTAATCAATGAATCAAATTTCATTATTATAAATGAAAGGATGGGATAATAGCCACTTATATTTTATAATTCAGGGTTAAAATCATGGTCGGGTTAGGTTGGGAGTAGGCAACCCAGGCCCAGCCCAATCCTAACGCAGGGTCAATGTTTTTCATCCTTAATCCGCCCTCAAGGTAAAAAATCTTAGTCTATGCCCTATTGGGCTCAGGACGACCTTAAGTTGTCAAGGCTAAACTTACACCCCTATATTTATCCATATTCCATTATATACCGAGTAAGCCACTGTCCAAAGCCTAATATTCCATCCAAGCTTCCACTCCTCCGACTTCCTCTCCATACAAAAAGCATAAATGACACTTTGTATTGATGCCATAAAACATATCAAAGTTGTCATTGAGTAGAAGCATGGATAACTCTGGCTCATCTTAGTCTGCAATAAATAAATAAATAAATAAGTAAAATTAAAATAGGGAGAAAATCAGGCCAAAACCGGCCTGAACACTAGATATCTGTAATAGATTGACCATACCTCAGTAATCAACCATAGTGCATAAGTTAAACAACATCCAACGGCCAATAGCAAGCCCAGTGCATAATTACTAGCATGAGGTACTGGTGATGTTGGGGATCCACTCCCAAACGCACGAGTAAGGTCAACCATCATCAACGATCACGATCAATCCCCATCAATATAAAGGTCAACACCATTGCCCCTCCTATGCCTATGGCGGTCCCCAGTATCTTTGCTTGACCTGCTAGGGTCCGAATCCTGAGCCTCTCTAGGCTTTGATTTGTCAACCCATCAACGATCACGATCAATCCCCATCAATATAAAGGGATACTCCAATTAGTAAATGAAATCAAGAGCTGGAAACATACCGGAAAATCACAGCCATGATGTATGTTGTGGCTGGAATAAGGTTTCCCATGGCTGTTGCAAATGTCACAGAAGTTAATTGTAAACATGCCACGTATAAGTTTTGAGACATCGTTCCCCTAACCAATAAAAAAAGGAAGAAAATTATTTATTAAGTAATGATACATATAATTGATGAGAGAGAGAGAGAGATCATATAAGATCCTTCAAAAATTCATCATGGAGTTGGTATCAAGTTCGTTACTCACCAATTGTGTTATCACCTTGGGTTAATTATCATTGAGATAGTTACACAATAAATTTTGATTTTCAACAAATATGAGAGAGAGAGAGAGATCATATAAGATCCTTCAAAAATTCATATAGTTCCACCAGGTAGCTAAGTTGCAAGTGATTTTCACTTCAAAAAGCAATTTGAATCCGACTTCTCTTATCTCCTTGGGGTCATTCATAATGGGGTGTTTAGTTCAATAAATCTTTGGGATGACATTCATCAGAATGATAATTCTTAAATTTTTGGAGCTGTTTGGTTCCACTAGATTGATCCTCATAAGTGAGCATCCTACTTTCCATGAATGACCATATTACAAAGGATGTGTTTCAAATCTGAGTTTACCTCAACACTTAAACTCAGATTTGATCAACCTTTTTACCACCTAATATAAAAGGAGAAAGCGGAAAGAAGTTCTCTACGAAAGCCAATATCTCAATCCGCGAGAAACATGTACTAGCCTCAAGGTAGGGGTGTCAATTCCTAAATCAAACCGGTAAAACCGGATGGACCAAACAGATAACAACACGGATCGAACCGAACCAAAACCTTATTGGTTCGGTTCGGTTTGGAGTATTGAAACCAAAACCAACCCGGTTACAAATCGATTTAAGAAACCGAAGACAAACCGAAACCAACTGCACCGAAACTGAAACCAAACCGGTAAGCAACGAAACACTCCAAAATTCATTAAAAAAAATCAAAATTTGCATAGTTTTGTATACATTTGTATGGAAAGTCGAATCCAAACTAGACCAAAAACCAAAACCAACCCGGTTACAAATCGATTTAAGAAACCGAAGACAAACCGAAACCAAACTGCACCGAAACCAAAACCAAACCGAAACCGGAATTTCCTTATTGGTTTGGTTTCAGTTTCAGATTTTTCACATCGAAACCGACTCAATCCGGACCGAAACCGAGCCTGACCGACCGATTGACACCCCTACCTCAAGGCAACCAAACGATTTTTCAGAAAGAAACATAATTCAGAAGAATTTCTATCAAAAGATTGACATTCATATCCGATATATACACCATTTGATTTACTGAACCAAACACCCCCGAATGTTTTCAACTACTTTCGGTGGAAGTTTAATGATTCTCAATGCTCCTCAATCATCTCAATGTGAGGCACTAGTTCATTGACTTAGTTCATTCGATTATGGGGTCATCCACATGATTAGTCAGAACGAATGTCTGGATATCCTTTGTTGGAAAGAAAAAAAATAAAAGTGTGTAGTGGGAATTCTCAATGCTCCTCAATCATCTCAATGTGAGGCACTACTTGGCAGATAAGTTCAGAACCAGTTTCAACAAGATTGAATGTCTTACCCAAATAAGCCGCAAAGGAATGCTTGGAAGATGACCATCCATGTCAACTTTGGTCTGGTATTTCTGTGTGCAAGAAAGGGTAGAAGAAGAGAGTACTCAATTCATTAAAAGGAAGTAAAAATAGCAGAAATTGGCAATGCATTATAATATTACATTGATGACATGTATGTTGTCTGGGACTATATGACTATATCAACAATTGGTCCGTAGCCCTACCTTTATGCAATTCCCAAGTCTTAAATCTTTGCTTTGCATTATAGCTTGTTGATTCAAAACTCAACTCGGTGACTAAGTGACTGAATCAACTCAACTCAGAGGCACCAGGTGAGTAAACATATGGTTGAGGACCTTGAGACCATGTGTAAAGTATACAATGAATACATGATTTCTTAAAATTCTGAAGTTTAAATATGAGCCCTAAAAATAATAATAATAATAAAATAAAATCAAATACATACCAAACCCTTCATGTAAACATATGGTTGAGGACCTTGAGACCATGTGTAAATATATATAAAAATCAAATACATAAGTCGAATAATTTATATTGAGAAGTATTTTTTGAGAGGGAATGTAGTTTTTATGTAGAAGTGGGGACCAATGGGAGTGCACAAGGAAATATTCACAGAGATGTCATTTTCTCCAATTAGAGAATCGTTGGAGAAAAGGAAACCAAAACTGTATGGAGAGAGCCCAGATTTCCCCCTAGAAATATTTTTTTTTCCAATATTTATATACCAAACAAATACAAATACCATTTTTAGTGGAATTATTGTAAGTTTCTATGATTTTCTCCAATTAGAGAATCGTTGGAGAAAAGGAAACCAAAACTCTATGGAGAGAGCCCAGATTTAATGATTCTCATCTAATGAGGTTGATGGATCATCCATTGACCATGGGTGGAGGGAAACTCAGTCTAATAATTATTGTATAAATCAACCAAGTTTTACTTTTAAAAACTCAGATGTTTTCTTGAACTATGGTTGCACAGTGACAAAGAAGCCCAGAAAAAAGATATTACTTTGATTTCAAACCAACCAAAATCAAATTGGAATTGACCTGAACCCTAAAAATATCTTAGATTGGCAGATCTGCTTCTAATTTCTTGAACTATGGTTGCACAGTGACAAAGATGCCCAGAAAAAAGATATTACTTTGATTCAAGAAGAAACATTAAAATAACACAGAAAAAAAATTCTCTTACCGCTCGATTAAGAAAGTGATGCTCAGATGTAACCCCCCCATCTCCCCTCCCCTATTGTATGCTTTTGATGGGCCACAGTGAATTGATATCCATTCATCGTGGCCTTAGGAAAACTCAATCCTTAAAATAACACATCCAATTATTTGATCGGATGGGACTGGTTCATCCACTTTCTGGGATATCACCTTCTTTTAAGTTAATAACATTACTATTTAAATAAATAAAAAAAAAAAGTTAATGTAACCGATATATCTTTAATTAGACTCCCCATATATAGTAGATGGAGAGTTTCTTACGCTCTTTAGTCTCAAAACATTTATTTCCATTAAATGGATACATCTCTTCCTCCTTCAAGCTCCCTGCACCCACGGTGAATGAGAATTCGGAAATCCAGGTCACTCGAGGAAGAGGGTAAGGGAGGGCACGAGGGTCTTGTCCCTTCAATCATCATCATCTAGTGAAGAAAAACTTTATCCTTAAAAATGAAAGAAAGGGGAATTTACCTACCTTTCGAGGAAGAAAGCAAATGGAGCCAAGAAAATGGTTGCGAAGATGCATCGGTAAGCAACCAAAATTTGAAGGTTCATGCCATCCTTGGAGGCCAACTTGAGCATTAAATTAAGCCCAGCACCAATGACCTGAACTAGCAACATCACCATCGTCGGTTTCAAGCCATGAAGAAAGTTGCAAAGACCAGCAGCCATGTGATTATTGTTTAGCAGAATGAAACACACCGTTAGCTACAAGACAGATTGGAAAACCATGAAATAAATAAGAGAAAGGAGGTTGAAGAAATGACCCTCTTACTTCTTAGGGTTATACCTATAACTCATACTAAGATGACTATGACAGATAACTACATGACTTCCCAAATAAAATTTGTTATTTTAGTTTTGATTCCCTTTCCTTTATTTCCATTACAATGTCATCCCTGATCTCTACCAAAATTCCAAATTCAAATCTCATTATGGCTTGAAAAAAAATTACACTTAATTACCTGTTAATTATCCAAGAACAAGAATTTGAAGATCAAACTAAGAATTTTATTGACAAAATTGTAAAGAATTAAGATTTTGATTTCGAGGGTCAGGGAACTCCATGAGAACGAGGTTGAGAAAGTGAGAAGAAAACAAATTGTAGGAGAGAGTACAGAGATATAATTTATATCCTCTTTTTCCGTAAGGCCCCTCCTATATAATCTCTCATATTCTCACAGGCCAACTACTCATAACAGAATTGCAACTTATCAGAATGGTGATTGACTCCAGGCTGTTGTTTTAGTTAGTTATAAAATCTCTTAGAAGAATTATTGTTTTCGCATCCATAATCGTTTAGGGGTAACAATCCAGAGATATTCGGATCCATATTCTGATAATTATTTTAATTAATCAATTTGAGTGCAGATAATTAATTATAATAAAAAAATTGTGAATTAATGATCTTGAGAGTTCTTAAGGTTTCGATAGGTTCTAGTGAATGAGAATGTAGCTAGTGGTTGAAGTACATAGATTGAGAGCAAATTGTATCTTCTAACGGAGGAAGGTCCAGGTTATACAAGTGATCTGGGATGTAAACCGATAGTCAAACCCAAAAAAAAAATGTTTCGAAAATTCAAGACCATAGGAGAATGTATATTAGTGGTTAAAGTATGATAAATATCCACGGACATACATGAGGATGTATACTAATGTATGAAAGCTATTCAATTTAATTAGGCTCTGAAATTTGACAATTGGGTGAGTCAAGTCGTTTATTTTCAAACAATCAGAATTGTCACATCATCATTCCACTTGGTGTAAGGAGGGTGACCATTATGATATAGTTTTCATCATGGGCTGCTCAGATGAGTGAATGTTATATTCAATTTTGTTGGAGCTTACATCTGCTATACACCCTTGAAGAGATACTACAGGCCCATCCTCTGTGATAAAATTCTTAGAAAATTAACTTCTGCCTTTTTAGAAAAGAAGCCAGAATTAGGAAGTAGGCAAATATAGGAAGGCCAATTTTGTTGGAGCTTACATATACATGATTAGAGAGGTTGCTAAGGAACTAAGTCCTTTAAGTGAATGTTGGCGTGATTCATGGAGAAGGAGATCAAGTCGTTGCACCAAATCTTCCCAATATTGAAGGGAATCCTCCCAATATAGTAGAGAATCATGCGCTTACTTGTGATAGCTGTATTTGGAGAGATATAAACTGTACACATTGCTGTCCTCCCGATTTATCCTTATCTCAACCATTGTACAAAGCTCTATTTAAGGATAAAGAGTCCTCCTCAAACAGGTTAAGTTGATAAGAGGAATTTCCCCATGGATTAGGCTTCCTTCTCTGGGAAGACCGAACCATGTATTTCTAAGTCTCTATGTGTGTGTGCTTGTGTCTACCTCTTGTGTGAGTGAATGTGAGATTGAACAGTGAATTTGATCACTTCTATATATTGACAGTTTGCCTGGCCATTAATTCTTTTAACTCCCATAAATACTGGTTTGTTTTTTCAAAGGGAATTGGTGGAAAGCAAATGTCATTAAGCTTGTATGGAATGGAGGAATATGAGAAACCGAAAATAGAAACTCAAATTGACTAATTTAACATTAAAAATTAATTCTTCACATGTGTGGACACATTGCAATTCTGTTGTGGGCCTCACTTCCTTCAACCCCCCCCCCCTTTTCTCCCTTGATCATTATCTTTACTGAAAAATACTAATTTATTTAAGATTTGTATCAATTAATTTTTTTTTCAGTTCAAAAAAAAAAAAAAAAAAAAAAAAAAAAAAGGGTTCATACTATTAGGGGCACGGTGTCTTGTATTCTATCACAATAAATTTTTTGTGGATGGATTATTGATCTCAAGGGGCCCAAGACTTGAAGGAATTAGCCTACCTTATGTGTTATCTTCGTTGTTGGGGGCATCAAGGAATTGGGGGTCCAAATGAGTGTTCGATTGCACTAGCCCCAAGGAAATATTTTTAAGGTTATATGGATATTTTGGTAAAATGAATAAATATAATGTTGCTAAGAATTTATAGCGAGTTCATCCCTTGTAATTTAAGAAAGGCGTGAAGATGAGCGGCTACAATCCTATTCTCCATTGATAGTAAAACAGATCTCATGCACCATATAAATATAGACAATTTGACTGATCCACTTAAATCATTATGTGCAATTGTGTGATTATTTTAAAACGATTTCCAATCAATTTTTTGCATAATTTTAGGTTTTTGTTTTCTATAAATCCAACCTTCAAATTTTTTTTATTTTTTTTCCCAAAAAATCCATGTCCTGCTCAAGAAGAGGGGTTCGTCTGCAATTCCAATCTCATACAATTCCGTGCAATGCCACTTTCAGACGGTGACACGTGTATTGATACCAATACAATGGTCTAGATCTAGTACAACTAATAAAATATTAAATCAGTGAAGAGGCATTTAAATCAGATCTGGACCATTGCATTGGTATCAATACACGTATCACTCCCTAAAGGTGATATTTTACGAAATTATACGAGATCGAAATTACAGATGATTTTTTTCCCAAGAAGAGAGCACCATGAGTCAAGACCACAATTTAGTCTGGCGCTTATCTGTCACTTGCACTGCCTTACCCATTAAAGTACTTGCATGGGACTGACCAAAGAAAAGTGCTTTGCATGAGAATGGTGAGTCATGAATCATGAATACAATTAGTAGCCTACTAGCCTATGCAGAGAAAAGATGGTAACGCAATGAACTGGCATTTTAAAGCAGGGGGAGAATAGGGTTGTTCTCCCTTGATCAAAAGTCAAATCACTTCCTTTTTTATAATTTTTTTTTGTGCTTTTATTTACTTAATTTATTTGCTACTATACCCTCTCCGTTGCCTTGTTAGCCATGTTTCAGTTTTTTTACCCCATACCTACTCCCTTCTTTTTGTGCTTTTATTTACATGTAGGTCTTAGAAGAGGAAATTGCTACTATACCCTCTCCGTTGCCTTGTTAGCCATGTTTCAGTTGCCGGTAACTGAAAGGAAAACAAATTATCATGGGATTGGAGAAGAGAAAGAAAGGGAGTAGTCCTTATGACTTAGAAGAGGAAATTGGAGGCGAAGGGGAGGCACTGGTGGAGTTTGGAAGAAGAGTATGGATTTAGTTTGTTTTCAAAGAATGGCATCTTGTGAAAATTTAGTCAACATAGAGGAGCAATGGGAGAAAAACTTAAAATATGTGGTACGTGCCAAGCAACTTTTTTTTGGGCAAAAAGTGATCGTGTTCAGATAAAAATGAATAACACATAGTTTTAAAGTTAAAGGCGCTCATAATCATGGAGTGAAATTGGATCATAATATCATACATGTCACCAACAAGGCCTTTTTAACTAAAGAGTCGGCTACCATGTTTATCTCCTAAGAAATTTTTTCAAACTTACTCTCACTAAAACAAGTGGTTAAATGTAGTATATATTCTGATAGGTTGATTTCAAACTAAGATATTAATAGATGAATTTGTTATAAAAGCATATTCCACCGAAAAATAATTTTCTTATGAAAGTACAATTTTGCACTCACTAACTTCAACGAGAATAAATCTTATCATTTAGCATGGATAATAAATAAATAATTTTTTCAACCTTTTCAAAAACTTTTGGTTTGTCATAAATAGTCTTCTAAGAGAAAAAAAAAAAAAAAAAGTTATAGTCCTTTTAAGTTGCAACCACATGACTTGGGTTAGTAGTAAGAGAGGACTTTAAATGGTGAAAAATTGAATTGAGGTCTCAGAAGTAATCGGCCTACACACTTATCCTAAATATTTTCCGGGCACTTCTCAAGAGTCAACTTTGTTTGTCCTTGTATGAAATAAATCCATCCATAATAAAGGATATAAATACTTCACATAAGCAAGTTAAGCAGCTTTGTCTCTTCTTGACATTATCATATATCTTAGCATAATTGAATTGAGGTCTCAGAAGTATTGATTAAAATCGGTAGTTAGATCGGTCTCCATCGATCCCAATGTGGATCCGTTCAATCAGAATCGGTTTGGAGTCAATCAAAATCAATATAAAACTATCCTAACCCTAGATTCTGTTCAGGAATCGGGTGAACTTGATCAATCAAAATTGAGATCTATCTAAGTTGATTCTGATCCAAATAGGCCACTCCAATATCAAGAATAATTGTGTAACTAACTCAACATCTTAAATAAGGTAGCTAAATTTTATTACCTAATTGAACTTTTTATTTTGTTTTTATTCAAATCAAATTTTACTCTTCACTTTACTTCTAATATATTGTTGAGTTAGTTATTTAATTATTATTCATAGTAATTGTGAAACTTTTTATTTTGTTTTTATTCAAATCAAATTTTACTCTTCACTTTACTTCTAACCAAACGGTACATCAAAAAAAAATCAGCGGTTTGATTCAACTTCTATTCCACTAGAGCTCATAAACTAGCGTCAAAGCCTTCTTAAAGCATTTATCTCAACCGTTCAACCCTTGAATGAATCAACCATGTATTGTAGGAGAGTTTGAAATAAAATCACGAATATTTGGTAGGGCTAAGTCACGCCACTAGTCATTCTCCTTAAAATTGCAGTCGCTATAAGGTACGATATAGGTCCTTGCGAATCGATGTTCACAATGAAATAGTCCTTAGACCTTGTAACAATTGTTGCACACACTTACTGGAGACCACTTTCAGAAACACGTAGTTTGTGCTCAATCAACAAAAAGAATGGAGCAACAGCAACTCTCAATACAGTATAGAAAGCAAAAGGAAAAGCCAGATAGAGAAAGCAAATGAGTAAGAGAGAGATAATATAACACTTAAAATCATCTTATAAAGTGTCTAGGGTATTCTCTATTTATAGAGGAGAGATGTCCCTTAGAAACGCCTATTCTAAGGAACCGAAAAGATGTGCCTCTCAAAAAGAGAAGACACAAAAAGCTAGTTGTTATTGACATGCAAAGCATTATGAACAGCGTGTAAAGAAAAGATCACCGACGCCGGTGATGTGTCAGACAACTCTCATTTGACATTGATAAAAATATTTAAAAAATATTTATTAATAAATTTTACTATTGTCTCCACGCTAGTCCATCGGATTATCATCATACACAAAGAATCTAAATCATTGTTAGACATAAAATCAGTTTCCAAAATCATTTAAAAAAATATATACTAATAGATAATAATATTTTTAAATAATTTTACAAACTATTTATAAAGTATGCCATCGGGCCTAGTAATTTCATCCAATCATAATCCGATGTCTTATCTTTGATATTCTCTCATTGCGAATAGTAGATTCCTTATTGAGCATCATCTCTTTCATATATAGGAAAATATGATACACGCACTGCACTGATACGCAGCTTAAATGGCATCAATAATTAGTACACCAAAGTTTATAATGTACCTTTCACGTCTAAGAACTAATCAAAAACTATAAAATAAAATCGTATTCTTAAACAATCGACAATAATCCATTCAAAAATCTCAAGTGGTCATTTTTTATGTACACTCACACTTGTGTTTGAAATCCCATTTCTAGTGATACATAGTGTGACAACCATATGAACAATGTCTAATTATATCCCTAATCACAAATGAACTAAAGTATAAGCCTTGGGAAAAACAATCCCCCAATAACATTAATAATGTAAATTAATCAAAATTAAAAATTGAATTCAGATTTGATGAACACATAAATCAAATAAATATATACATCATTTTATTTTAATTCATTCATCATGCTTACACTTCTTCACAAAGACAATTTGAAGATTACAGCACAATCCCATTAACCATGACTTCCACTAGTTATGTTGATGACAAGATTCCTTTGTCACCATCCATAATTTATTAATGACAAACTTCCACTAGTTATGTTGATGACAATATTCCTTTGTCACCATCCATAATTTATTAATGACAAACTTCCACACTCTTTTAAGACTGATATGAAAAGCACACATGATTTCGGAATTATGGACTTCCAAAATCCATAGAGTGGATTGACCAACTCCTACACTCCTTTCAGGAAAGGGCAACCAAGAGATGAATTTGGCGAGGTGTCATATCCAAATCCCTCTAAAATAGGACCTTTGAGAAGACCAGCTAGCAATTCTCCAGCATCATAGAAGAACTCCACCTTCTCAATTAGCATTGATTCATCAACCTACAGCCACATATATTACCCACCATACATGTGAAAAGGGTGGAACTTTAAGCTACGTTTGGATGTCAAGAAAAGAAAATAGTACAAAAATTATAATAACACAATAATTTTTTCATGTGTTATCTCTTTTTTTCAATTCAATTTTTTTTTTTCTTTTTTCTTTTCTTGACATGCAAACATAGCCTTAGTGAGGTAATTTTCAAAGGTGGAAATTTAGTTAAGGGGAAGGGATGATGTACCTCAACGATGCCTACTCCATACAATTCTACTTTCTCACCAGTAGGAGGATGGTTTTTGAAAGGACCTTCCATGTAACCCCAATGTCTGAACTTGTAGGCAATCACTGGAGGACCTGAATAAACCTGAAGGATTTCCAAGGCAAAACCACGAGGGAATGTTGTTTTGAATGTCTCCTGGTATGACTCAGGTGTCTCACTAGATGGGTCATAGGCACGTAAACGGTCTCCTAAGGAGGTTTGCCAGAATGCCCTATAGCCTCCAACCTTTCCAATCTCCTCAAGAGACATGGGTTTCCCTCCTTCATTTAGGCACCATTTTAAGTGTTTAAAAACCCATTAGTCATGAGCTTTATCAAAAAAATAATAATAATAAAAGTAGATACCATTTGGTTGGTCAATAGTTGATACATACCATTGATGGTGAGAGTAAACTTTTGAGTGTTCATTGTTTTGTTATCATCTGGGCAAATCTTATGGAAGAGCTCCATTTCAAATGTTTTAATGAGATTTTGCAGTCTTTCTTCAATGGATCCAGTGGGCCACTCCTACAAGAACAAGCCAAAGATTTCAGGGTGTGAGCAAAATAAGAATTAATAATTTATCTTCAATGAAGTATATATAGTAGTAACTAGAAAATAGTATATAACCAAAAAATGAATCCAGAGGAAGATTAAGATGGTGAAGATGTGGAAGTTATAAAAAAGGGTAGTCACCTTAAATCGGTCTTCTTCAAAGAGCTTGTTGACAACATCATAGGTAGGAGGAGCACCCAAACTCCATTTAGTATTCTTCTCTCCTTCCCCATTAATGTGGGATCTGTACTTATCTCCCTTCACCCCAAGTGCCTCGGTACCCATCTTTCAATTGAAATCTTAAGAGAGAGAGAGAGAGAGTGAAGAAAACCCACATATATATAGATTGATGGGTTGAATGAATGAATGACACCTGGAGAGAGAGAGAGAGAGAGAGAGAGAGATGGGCTAGGTAGTGACCTGTGAATGGCTAAGGGATAAGATT
Organism: Macadamia integrifolia; assembly: GCF_013358625.1. Classification (NCBI taxonomy): domain Eukaryota; kingdom Viridiplantae; phylum Streptophyta; class Magnoliopsida; order Proteales; family Proteaceae; genus Macadamia; species Macadamia integrifolia. The sequence goes on along the minus strand of NC_056567.1, from coordinate 30,907,300 downwards.
ATATATATTAAGGTTTGGTATTGACTTATGAATGGCGAAGGGATATAAGAAAGATTCATTTAGTCCGGAATAACCTACAAGTTTTACGTAACGAGCAAGAAACAATAGAAGCATCCAAAACCTGGGTGTGTACTGCGTCACTAGTTTGTTGCCATTATACCTCTCAAAATTTTATTTATTTAGATAAAAAAAATTATTTTATAACTAAAATGATGAACTAAAAAATTGTAACCTTGTATTTTTTACACTTCCAATATATAACACATTTGCCTAATAAGGATAAATCTTATCTTTACATATATAGGATCGGTTGAGATTACTAGGATACACATCCTTAGGTCACCCCAGCTGTAGGATGACTCCTTGTTTTTTGAGCTCCATGGAGAGTAATCCTATCTACATATAAGTGTTGTTTTAAATTAATTTCAACCTTTTGAAAATTCTTTTTTTTTTACCTACATTAAATAACTTTTTAAAGTAAAACAAAAGATAATTGAAAGAAGAAATTCCAAGTTTTTCTAAAGTCCCGAGGTGAAGGAAAACTTTGTACTTAAAAAAATATTACAACTTCCAATATATATATATATATATATCACCACTTTAATGAAAACATGTTTATATAAAATTTTTGAACACTCTAAAAATAGTTTTTTAGCACAATGATTATACTTTACAATGAGTACAATGAACAACAGATGACTGAAAGTATCTAAACATACTTTCCAAGATCCTCTTGATCATCTATGCTTATTGTATCATTACATTAAGTGCAAAGGATGTTTTTATGAAAAAAAAAATAAGTTACACAACTCATTTATTATGTACCGATGACTTGGTAAGAGAGGACTTTGAATGTGTGACAAATAATTGAGTCACATCAGACATATGTCACATATCCCAATTATTGCACTTCTCAATAGTCAACTTTCTTTCTTTCAGGATGAAACAAATCCACCCAGAATAAAAGATATAAATACTTCACATGGGTAAGCAAATTTGTTTCTTCCATAATCCTATCATAGCATGATTGAATTGAGGTCTCATCAGGATTGTAAAGATCTAAATCAGTAGCTAGATCGGTCTCGATCGATTCTGATCTGGTTCGATTCAGAATTGGTTAAGATAGATTAAGAATCAACCAGAATTGGTCTGAAATCAACCAATTAATTAGATATAAACAGGCTGATCCAACCAACCCAATCCTAACTTTTAAAACCATGGGTCACATGGAGTAGCAGTAATTGCTTTTTTGGAAGGTAAGAGATCCTTAACCTTCAACTTTCAAATTAAGTTGACCTGAGCCGCGAGGTAGGTGAACACATACCCCATGACAGCACTGGTCCTCTCCATTTGATCAGTAAGATCAGGCCTGTGATTATGCAATCTTTTTGGTTTTTGTATAGTGATTCTAGTATGTCAAGTTTCTCATAGCAGGATGAGTTGATCATTGTATATCTAGGAAATGGTCTCGAATAGTCGTATTATTTCCCTTTCACATGTAATCATTTTTCTTTCCATGTATATCCATATATTATTTTCCTTTAGTACCATGCACCCTCATTGTAGTTCTATGACTTAGATGTAAGGATGTGAATTTGTAATCGAAACCGTTTATCAAAACCGAATCGATTCGTTTACACCAAAATCGCAAAGCCGTTTAGTAAATGATGCGGTTATGATTTCAAGTTTCAAGCCGATTAGCTAAACGGGTTGGGTTGCTTTTAACTGCGAAACCCGTTGGCTTCAAACCAAATTAAAACCGTTTAAACCGATCCAATTAATCCTTATAACAATTAAATAAAGCAGGGGCAGAATCGGTATATTACTTCCAAAAATATAACCCTAAGTAAATGCGATTGGAATGAAATGGATTTGAGACGTCTCGTGTTCCTTACTTCCCTTTTCATGGTTTGAACCCCTAATTTTTTCAATCAATACAATTAATCTGTAAGTTACCAAATTACCAAAGAGTCTTCATTCAATTCTTCCCATCTTCTTTCTTCTTCTTCCCAGACTCTAATCTAAGGATATGATGATTCATTCATCTCTTTCATTTGCACGGCCTTGAGAATTAGGAACTTAGGTTTATGGGTTTATAAGGGAATGCTCGAGAAGATGAAAAGGATCCTGAGTTATAAATCGAATGACATTGGAGAATGGCCATTCAAAGAAATAACACTTGATTATCAAATTAAAACATATCATCATCAATATAGAATCTCTTATTTGTGGTTGCCAATTATTTTTGGATAAACTTATGATCTGCAGTTTAGATATGGTTGCAAGTTATAATAAACCGATTGTGAACCATTTTACAAACCGTATAGAATAAATTGAAACCAAAACCATTTAAAATTGTGAAACCGACCGTTTAGAAACCGTGAAAATCGAAACCGTTTACTAAACGGTCACGGTTTCAGAAAGTGGAACCGTTTAGTAAATGGTGCGATTATGATTTTAATCACATAAATGTAAACCAAACCAATCCGCACCATTTAAACTGAAACCGACACCATTTAAACTGAAACCGAACCGATTAACACCCTCACTTAGATGCCATGTCAATGGGAATTAACCGACTACCCAGGTCCCTAAAACACTCCCCCAAGAGAGAGGTGCCAACCACCAAGACGAGCCCTAGATCTTCAATGCGGACAATTCCGATTGTGCTAAAATTCAACCTAAGTAGAAAATAACGCTTGGCCAACATGAAGCCTGGTTGAAGGAATTCTTTGTCTCAAAACTCACTCAACTGCTAGAATCCAACACTGAGTCAAATCATTTCTGCTCTTTTTCATTTTTTGGGAGTACTTCTGGTAATGAGAATCCCCGTCCTCCAAAACCCAAATGGTATTAGTAGGGGTGTCAATTCCTAAACCGAACCGGTAAAACCGGCCAGACCGAACCGATAACAACACGGACCGAACCAAACCGAACCAAAGCCTTATTGGTTCGGTTCGATTTTGAGTATTGCAACCCCAAAACCAAACCGAACCGCACCAAAAACCAGATGAACCCGAAACCAAACCAAAACCGGCTCAAAACCCAGACCGAAACCGAAACCAAACCGGTAAGAAACCGAAACACTCCAAAATTCATTAAAAAAAATCAAAATTTGCATATTTTTATATACATTTGTAAGGAAAGTCGAATCCAAACTAGACCAAAAACCAAAACCAACCCGGTTACAAATCGATTTAAGAAACCAAAGTTCAGCAGTTCAACATTTGGTTGTTTCCTAATGGCTCCATACCAGTTTAAAAAACCGATCCAAACCGAAATGAACCTGATAAATCCAAACCGGTACCAACCCGAACCCAAACCGCACTGAAGCCAACACCGGACCGAAACCGATAAATCCTTAATGGGTCGGTTTCGGTCAATTCTAAAGTCACACCGAAACCGATGGAATTGGAGCGAAACCGCACCAACCCGGACCGTTGACACCCCTAGGTATTAGTATGAGCCTTGACCTTATAGACTCCATTTGTTAGAGATTACATAGACGAAAACTAACTGGAATCAAATTTTCTGTTCCATTTTGGTTGTTGGTGATTAGTAGGTTAACTATTGAATTTGAATACACAGATTTGATAATGTCCCAAGTCCCAATCCTCCCAAAGGGGAAGATTTCAGGTATTCAACCATCACTGGAGCCTACTTGTCCACAAAAATAAATGCCCCGACTCCCACAACAATTAAAGTAGATTCTGGAAAGTGTGGAAAGACGCTCACATAGCCACTAAGTTCATGTTCCGATTTTTCTGAAAATGATTAATTACATAAACTGAAAAGGCAAAAAACCTGTGTTTATTATGGCATGTTAAAAACGGCTTAGAATCTGAACATTACGGTCAAAATTCTGATCAAGCATTTCAAGAACAAGGGGAAAAAAAAGCTAAAAAAAATACAAATTTTAAACGTTTAGATTTAAAAAATACATGATCAAACATATGGTAAAATGGTAATATCCAATGGCAATTACCAAACCGGAAGCTTCAATAGGCATTGGAGGCAAACCATACTTCTCAACAAATTTACTCTAGTATAGCTCCTCACACCAAAGGGCCATCACAGAATAAAATAAGTCCATAGCAATGGCAGTACACGCTACCAGAACACTATTTCAGAACTACTCTAATACAAATTGAAAAGACTATTCCTAGCATCAGGGGTGGCATGTCTCTATTCAGGTTCCAGATTGGAAACTTTACTCTCTAGCGCGTAAGCATTCAAATTTTCCATCAAAGTTTCAATCTGCCCTACCAGTTCTCCCAGAAACAAACTGCAAAATATACATTGGGTTAACAAGACTATATGGTGGAGGGTACGTAGCATGAAACCTAGTTCAGGCTAAACACCTCCCTTACAAAATCCCAAGCAAACCCAAATCAAAAGTCAACCTTCTCAGATGATGGTAAAACTTAACAATCATTCACAAATAAATAGAGTAGCTGATTTGGAATACAGCAGAGTTCCAAGGGTCAGATTAAGAGTAATTAAAGAATGATTAAATCTAAAACTTCAAATTCAGGAAATTGGAGATTTCTAATTACTTAGAATCAAAGAATCAGATCAGCCTAAGATTCAAGTCAAATATCACTCTTGGAAGGCTCAATCAATTCCCAAACTATGATTAAGAATAATGGTCAGAATTGAAGTAACCTAAAGAATTTCAGGTCTGAATTAGACAATAGGACAGAAACAGGAGAAGCTTAATTAAATCAGAACAGCAATTAACCCTGGTCAAAGGACCATCTTAGGTGGTTCTTGAGTGGCCCCCAGAACAAGAAACCTAGTTTTCAGTTAAAAGGCTTACAAAACAGAGCATCCGAAAGGATTAATGGGGAAGATTTTGCTGGATATTCAATCCTCAATATTATGGCACTAAGACAGCAACTTAAAAAGATGAAACAAAACTTAAGGAAGAAAAAAAACAGAGAATAAGAAGGATGGATTAATGACTTCCCACCAAGAACAACAACAACAATCTCAGCCTTAATCCCAACTTAATGGGGCTGGCAATTCCCACCAAGAACAAGTATCAGAATCTCACTGCTCTAAGGATCGCACAGCACTCCATTACAGAGAATAAAATCTTCTACTAATTAAATCATCTGTGAGTCAATAGCTCTTACAAGCTTTATATAGACGACAGAATCCTAATCTAAATTGGAAAAGCAAATCCTATTGCTACTAACAGCATAGTTTAAAAAGGAAACATTAAACCAAAGGAATCTACATACACAATGTGAAGAAATTCCAACCCTATCAAACTTAAAATTAAAAAGAACTAAGCCTCATCCTGTATGCCTACTTTCCACATATATTTTAGGTCCACTATAATGGCCCATTACAGTGAGAACACATGGGATCAAAGGCCCGACACATACATAACCCAACCCAAAGCTAATATCCCAATAAAATAAGCCCTTTAGGTGATTTGTCTCCATCACTTGTACTTGTGAGATTATTTTCATACAAATAAATGGTCATATCTCTCCTCATAAAAAACACCTCTTGGCTCTGATACTAGATGAGACCCAAGATATGCAAAAGATACAAAACTATTTTTTAAATTGAAATTTTTTATACAAGCAGAATATATGCAAAACTAACTATTAGACTCTTATGGCTGGCAGAACCCCTTATCTGGTTATGACGTCTACTTTTTTATGTGCAATGGACCACAAAGAATAGGCAGGGATGGCCTAAAAAATAAAAAAGAAAGGTGTTTTCCAAGTAACTGAAAATATTTAGAGTTTTTAAAGTTTTACATCTGCTGTCCCATAAGCTTTCAAGGAAGATACCAAATGTTCTTAAGAACTTGACTCACTATTTCCTGAGCATAAACAGGAGTGATCATAGTCTCAAAAGATGAGCAGAACCAACTCCTAGAAGGAACTCAAGATTTTAGTGCACAAATCTGCCACGTGATCTTTTCTTACAAGTTCTTTAGTACACTCTTCCCTCCAGAATGCTCAGTATGATGCCAGTTATTTAATACTCTTCCCTCCAGAATGCTCAGTACGACAACATCCTAAATGTACATGCAACACCGCATTGTCAGAGAATACGCTAACAGAAAGAACCTGTTGGTCTTTCTTCACTATTTTATAGTTAGATGGAACACCTACGATGGAGTAGAAACTGAATGGATAGGTAAAACAGAAGCTTGAAACTTCACATTCTGTAAAACGAATCCCTTGATCATTTTATAGATGTCTACAAGAATTTGACACAAATGGAGAGTTGGTCAAAACCTTTGCTATCATGATGACGATTTTCCATGTTTATCTAAAAATCATCCTCCTAAAAAATTAAGAATACAAATTCAGTCCATGATTTGTAGAAACAGATTGGATCTGGCAAGCGTGCAAGAGTCTTGCAAATTTTTAATTCCTATCAACCTTTTGAGTCCACAACCCCACAATATAGAGAATTACCTCTGTTCCCACCTTTCCATTTCCACATTATATAATGCAGTTCGTAAGTATCAACTCAGGAAAATATTTATTACAATAGCTTGTCCTCCAACGATGAAGAGCGCAAGTAAATATATAATACAACGACTTGGTAGCCAAGGATAAGAAGAAAAGAAAGTTCACAACTTGGAATAGAAACCTAGAAGGAAACATATATAAACTACCCTAATGAAACACAACCAAATCCCAAGGAGGAGATCTTACAAAGATCAATCAATACAACCCCTCAAGTTGGAGGGCCGAGAGATCGGTTTTTCAACTTGTCCCTTAAGAATTGAAACCGTGAAGATGGAAGCCCTTTCATCATGATGTCAGTGAGTTGGTCCTTCACATAGATGAACTACACAGATAACTTGCGTTTGGCAATCTTGTCACGAACAAAGTGAAAATCAATTTCAACATGCCTGGTACGAGCATGGAAAACTGGTTTAGTAGAGAGACATGTAGCACCAATGTTTTCACGCCATAAGACGAGAGGTTGATGGAGAGCGACACTGAAGCCATGTGTTTTCGGCCTCAGTGGAGGGTCTTGCAACTATTTTCTACTTCCATTAAGTCCAAGAGAAATTAATCCTAAGAAAAATTGCATAGCCTCATGTGGATTTACAATCATCAGAATTACTACCTAGTCAGCATCAGGCTTGAAGACTAAAGTGTGGGGAGCATAGTTGTCACGGCGCCAAGAGGAACCAAGGCGGTGGAGGGTTGTCTAAACGCTTAGGCGAGAAGGCGCACGCCTTGAGGCGAACAAGGCGACCAATTGTTATTTTTTATTTTTCCTATTTTCTAACATTATTTAGTATGTTATATATACCTTGTATCATAAAAAAATCAAGATTAAGCAACATCAAGTCATTAAAAATCAACATGTAGCCATATTAAATCATAAAAAATTAACATTAAGTCATATTAAGTTATAAAAAATCAAAATTTAGAGAAATGCTCTGGTTCTATAACAAGTTTGACTGGTCAAATGATATTATTTTTACATGAGACTTTTTGTATCAGTTATAATATAAAACCAGCTTTCCAACAAGTCTAAGATTACTTAAATCTAAGTTGTAATGACAAAGTTATGCTCCGGTCAAACTTATTTTTAAGTGCACGAATGCTGTTAAAATCGGCTGAATGAAAATAATTTTATGGATATCAAAACAAAAAATTATTTTACCGGACTTTTGGTTTTTAGCAATGTTTTAACATGATAGAATTTATAAAATTTTCATAATTGAGAAAAACTCCAGCATTTAAAAATTGAAAATCGCCCCTATAACCAAAATCCAGTTTTTCTTCTTGGACTGGGGGGTTGACTTTTTATCCTTTTGGAATTTGATTTTTAAACTATTTTTATTGGATTCAAATAGGGGGTATTTGCTTATTTATGAATAATATCTTAAGTAAATGAAATAACAAATATAAAAAGCATAACAAATATAAAAAGAAATAACAAATATAAAAAGCATAACAAATATAAAAAGAAATAACAAATATAAAAAGCATTTACTTAAATGATATTTGGCATAAATAAGTGCCAAAACACAAGACGGTATGCAGTGTAATAAGGCGAATGTCACCTAGGCCCCAGGCAAACCGCCTGGACGCCTAGGCGTTGTCAAGGCGTCGCCTAGCGCCTTGGCAATGCCTTGACAACTATGGAAGTAACAGTAGCAGCAGTAGAGGGTCCAACACGATTAAAGTAATATAGTCCATCCTGCTTAAGCCTGCCACCAATCATTCACCTTCTCTGCAGATTTGGAAATACACGATAAGAGGGATAAAATGTGACAGAACAATTAAGAGATTTAGTAAGTTGACCAACTGATAAAAGACTTAAAGGTATTTGTGGAACATGAAGTACAAAAGACGGAGTTATGGATGGAAATCGTACCATGACCACTCACATGGGTAGAAGTCCCATTTGCAAGAATTACAAAATGAAGAAAACAATTTTGACTTACCAGTCATATGAGTAGAAGGACCAGAGTCAATTATCCAAGGATTGGAAGTGTTGGTGTTATTACCAGTCATATGAGTAGTAAGAAATGTTGATGTACCAGAGTGAGCTAAAGTGGCTATGGATGAGGAAGTAGCAGTGGAGGACTCAAGATTTTGGAGACTTTGAAGTTTTTGATTGTAGTCATCTTGAGACATAGAACCTAATGAAGTAACTGAGGAAACTCCAAATGAAGAGGTAAGGGTGGGGTCGCTAGTATTACCATCTGACACAACACTATTAGCAAACTGTTGAGGCCATTTTGGTTTAACATGTTTGGCCCAACATGTCTCAGCTGTATGATTAGGCTTGCCATAAAAAGAATAGTGTCTACAAGATCAATCATTTTGTTGTCCACCTGTACCACAACCACGACCTCCCTATGAGCCATGACCTCTCCCAGGAAAGGTAGAACAACGACCAACAACAAATGCAGAACCTTCCTTAGGAGAGGGTGAGATGTCAGCTCTGGAAGGAGAAACAATATGCTAAAGATGAGTGAAGATCTCATTTAGGGAAGGCACCTTCTCCTTAACAGGTACCTGGCTCTTAACATACTACCCCCTATAAATTTAGAAACTTGAAGTTCAGCCGGTTAAACCTTCAATTGTTCCAGATCAATAGTGAGAGGTTGATGAATATTGTGGTCCTCCTACATTCCCTTAAAAGCACTGAAGTGCTCTTTCAAGGATTTGTCTCCTGCTTGAAGTTAAAAAATTTATCATATTGATCATAAATCCAAGACATATTCTTCTCTTGGGAGAAGCTTTCCTTCAAGTTATTCGAAACACCTTTAGTAGTGGTGTGGAACATGGCATTTGCTGCAATAGCTGGATCCAAATTGTTCCATAACCATATGAGAAGAGTGTCATTCTCACGAATCCACTCTTCATGTCATTCTCACGAATCCACTCTTCATAAGCTTTGGCATCAGAGGATTCTTTGGAATCAGAGGAAGGTGGTTCAGATGTGAGATACTGCATCTTCCCTTTAGCATTAATAACTTCCTAGACCCATAATAGATAATTGGAAACCCCATTGAGTTTGATAGTGGTGATCTGGACGTTAACATTGTCTGGTGAAGATTTGGGATTAGCCATCTTGAACAACACACTGAGGAATCGACATTGATCTGAGGACTCAAAAACCAGCAGCACAAAGAGTCAAATCTGAACCTTAAAAACCCAGAAATTGGTTAATTTTTAAGAACAGACAATCCTGGTGTCAGATGGACACCAAATCAAGGCTGAATGGCCTACCACAGGAGGACAACAATGCGTTAGAACCTCACAGGGATCTGATGGTCAGATCTAAGTTAATTTCAAAATCGGTTCTGCCAAGGATTTTTCAAACTGAAGAAAGGAGATTTAATACCACAGATTCATCAGTTGTTGGATCTTCCTAATATTGGGGTTCGAAGAATCCTATGATGAGGGTCAATAATGGCCTGAAGTATTACTAAAATCTGATGGCCATATTAAAAGTGGTTTCAGGAATATTCTACCAGAAATCACCTCGAAACAAAGTACCACCAAAGCGAAAATTTTCAGGAATCTTTGTTAATTATTCGCAGCATACAAACCAAATTTAGAAATTGGAAGAATAAATAATTAACTCTTCAATCAATAAGGTAACATCAGCATCTCAGATCAGATTTAGAAACCACAGAGTAGAGGATGTCATTCGCAGTTGATATAAATCACAAACCAGCGACTGCAGGTACTATAGATCCTCAGAGAACATAGAAATAATAAAATCTTCAATCAATAAGGCAGCAGCAGCATCTCAGATCAGACCGCTAGTTCTTTATCGTCATAAACTAGGTCTTCATCGTTGTAGGCATGGTTTAATATCTCTCTCTTGCCCCCCATCTCGCTAATCCAAAAAGGAGAGATTTCGCCAGATCTCGCCGAGATCATGTATTTTTTCGCGGTCAACTCGGTGGCTGGTCTCGGTGGTCATATGGTCTTTGTAGTCCCTGAAACTAGGTATTTACCCTATTTTAGGACTTCTAAACACAATGGAAACATCAGTTTTTTAAAATCAAACTTAAAATGGTACTTTGACTTCATACCTTATGTAAGTAGTTTCTGGCTCTTTGGAACCTAGGCTAGTATGTTTTATTCCACAATCCACCGCATTCCACAACCAACACATGACACACCATAATCGTAAGAATTTAAAAGACAGTATAGATAATTGATTAACAATTAACATTGATGACTGATGAGTCACATTAACATACATTTGAAATTTTGAAATGACATAAGATATACTACTAATGATTCGATGAAAAAATGGGTTGGAGAAGATTTTTTTTTTTATCTAATATGGTTCTTGAGAAGAAAAGTAACTCCAATTGTGGATGAGGAGGTAATATTCTCTACTCTTTAAGCTTCAATGAGTGTAGGAATGGAGATCCTGAAGCAAAAACACCAAAATTCTTGCCCCTTAGAGTTTTTTCTTCAAAAAAGTAGACAGAGAGGCGAGATCTTGGCGAGATTTAGTGAGATTTGGCGAGATCTCGGTGATCTTGTCGTTTTTCAATCTCGCCTGTGATGACGTCTCGCTAATCTAAAAAAACAAGCCAAGATCTTGAACCATGGTTGTAGGTTGCAGCAATAGGTGAGGTACAAATTACAGAGAGAACTCTAGATAGAGTCTCTCAGAATAATAATATAAAAAAGGGTAGCAAACACTGGTTAAATGTGCTCTGATACCAGGAAACAATATCCAGCAGGAGAAACCAGAATCTGCACAAGAAGAAAGTAGAAGAGAGAGCAGCAAGCTTTGTAGAGAAAGAAACATCGCTCACAGTTTGTCTAGTATAGCCAATCTGTGAGCCTCTATGTGCTTTATATAATAAACTAAAACAGTGTTTACAAATATACCCTTCACACGAAACCAAAATAAAAATAGAGAGCATAAACAACTAATAACAATCTGAACTATCTTCCCAAACTACCCCTGCAGTATCACCAATACCCTCAACGAGTAGCAAAACATAAAAAACATAATAAAAAGACAGAGAAAACCATGTAAATGTTTCAGTAACATTTCAAAACATTCTAAAATGTGGGCAAGTTCGGACTTTATTTGTTTCTGCACAAACAATAGTGAGGGAAAGGGCAACTGTTGATCCTTTGCTTGGAAAAGTAAGTAGAGAAACGAAGAAAAAGATTTTCTTTATTTCTTTTATTTATTTAAAAAAAGTCCAAAATAGGACTCTTTAATGATTAAACGATAGCCAACTACATTACTTAATGGACTCCACTTCTAGCTGAATATTTGATTTTGTACACCCATATAGACCCCCTACTTTTGGGTCTTATAGTTCAGCCCATCAAAAATAAAACCTACAGAGTTAAAGTCCATGCCTCATAGATATTAAATAGGGTAAAATTTCTGGACTGGGCCCGCATTATCCCCTAATGCTTATCTGATGTTTCTGCACAAAAAAAAACCACCCACAGACCCACTAATCTATTGCTCTCGACGCCTGTGGTCTGCTTGTCCCTTTTAGTTGGAAGGGAATTGAAATATTTTTGAAGGCTACGGGAACCATCCTACCAAGCAATTTGAGTATCCAGGGAATAGTTATTGTTTGTACTTCTGGCTGTAAGATGTGCAGAGTGGGCTATCCTTTCTGGATCCTAATCAAGATAGGCTTCTGTTCTTTTTTGTGATTTTTTTGTAAAGCTGCTTCCAACATATTTGCAGTATGATTCGGCAGGCTCACATCTTTTTATAGCACTATTGGGCTGTTCTTGCAGCCTCTTGCTCCTTTGTAAAATTTACACATCAAAATAATAGAAAAAAATCCTTGTCGAACCTGCAACTAGGCATGGATGCATGTGTTACTATTTGGAAATATTTTTTTTATCACTATGCTAATTTTTTAGTAAGAACATATCTGTGCGGAACCCCAAGGGGATAGCTCAGTTGGCAAGGTCCAAAACCTCATTATTAAGAGGTCATGAGTTAAAGTCTCCTTGGGGCATACCTATAAAAAAAAAAAAGATACATCTGTGCTGAAAGTAGCTGGAGTTAGGAAAAGAAAGTTTCCAAATACCATTTTGGGATCCAGAGCCATGTTCATCATTGAGATAGCATGCAAATATTACATGTGTTATGTTGTACTAATATACATGCATATTAAATGGTTCTAATTCTTTTTAAAATGGTTTTAGTTGGATCGATATCTTAAATTGATCTCTCACTCACTCTCACAACTCCCCCCCCACCCTCCGTGACAGAAATCAGCCTTTGCGGGTCTATAGTATGGTGAAGTATGCTGCCATAGCTCGGGGGGATGCAGAGATTTTTATGAAGTTTGCAAAGGCTGGATACAAAGAGAAGATATGGGATCATGCGGCTGGTGTTGTCATCATACAAGAGGCTGGTGGTGTGGTAACTGATGCCGGAGGTCGTCCATTAGACTTTTCTCAGGGTATATATCTAGAAGGCCTTGATCGAGGCATTATTGCTTGCTCTGGTGTTAAACTACATCAGAAGATCATCAGGGCTGTTGATGCTAGCTGGGACTCCTCTAATCTATGATGTTTATTGTATATTTCCAATGCATCAATGGAGCAGACGATGTCTTTATTATTAACAGGGTAAGCTCATCATAGTAATTGTATTAGCCAAAAATTTAAAAACTAGATGAACTGATTCATGACTCAGTCGAGTTGGATCTTTTCTCCTCTTTATCATTCAGTTACTCATCTGTTTGAAAACAGTGGCTGAAATCCGATGTTCTTTTTTTAGCTGGAAAATCAATATTCAGTCTTAAAAATCCAATTACTCACCGAGTCACTGAATCAACTCCTTGAAGTCAAGATTCTATAGCTATGCAATTGGATTCCGGGAACCAGTTTTTCAACCTTGATTTTAATTATCACCTATGTTCCTTTCTTTAGCATTTTGGCTCACCATTTTTAAGCTCAAAATTAATTGCAGGGGAAGGCAGATTCTGAAAGGTTTGCTGATGGAGGTCGATAACCATTCTTTCATGCCTTCACATTCCTCAGTTACTTGCAGAGAATGGAGTTATGATGACCCACCGAGCTGAAGATAGTAGGTTATTCCATTGAGTCGGTTTTTTTTTTTTCTCCTTTTTTTTTTTTTTGGATTACCCAGAAGCATCTTACTCTTTGTCTTTGCTCTGTAATGCATGAGTGTGCCATTTTGCAGAATTTCTTGATTCTTCATGTGTGGCAGTTCCCCATGGAATACAATTATGAAACGCTATGTACATACATATATACATCAATATTCTACTTTACTGATCCTGATTGCTTTTTGAAAGACTGGATCTTTCATTGGTGGTTTATATAATATCTGATTTCATTTTCTACTCATACATATGCATAGTTGCATACATGACAAATACATACATATATGCATATCTTTTCTTTTCGAGACAATGTATATGGTTTTCAAACAAATTTTTTTTTTCATTTTTTACTTAATAGATTTTAATCCTGAATAAATTTGATGCTTATGTTCATCTTATGGATTTTAAATGTGAAGTATACATTGGCACAAGTTCAAACAGAGAAAACCTGTTCTCTAACGACTTTGGAAGCATCAAGTAGAAAGCAAAATTTGTTGGGAGAAAATATCTTAAAACCCCTCACAGAAAGAACTGTATCCAAAAAATCCTCTCTTTGATTTCTCTCTGTCAAACCCTCCAAAGATAAAATCGTGTTCTTATTTTGGTTGTTAAAGGCATGTAAAATGGCTGAAACACCCCCTAATGTCTTTAAATTGAAAAACATTTAGCGTATTTTTGTTATTACCATATGAGTGAGGACTTTTAACTTTTAAGGCTGTATCTGACACGTTAATTGTGATTTTAAGGATCCTTTGTGCTTTTATAAATCCCAACAACTTAAGAAGCGTTATAGGCTAACTCTTTTTCTATTATGGTTTTTTTTTGGCGCAAATCTATTATTGGTTTAGTAGACATAAAATTCGAAATTTGTAGTTTAGGTGTGATTCTTTTACTAATAGATATTATTTGTTTTCCCTGGTACCCCCCCCCCCAAAACTTTTTTTTAAAATAATTTTCCCTTCAAAGCATATATGCCTGTTGTCAATATGCTAGACAGATGACTAGGGTCTGATTCCTGAGGTCAACATCCTGCATAACTGGAGTTGTAACTTGAACTTTTGAGTCATAAACTAGGAAAAATTAATATCTAAATTGATAACAAAATCCACAGAGATATTCAGGGTGGTTCAGAACAAAATTTTAAGTATTAATGTGTATTGTGTTGGCTGATACGTATATCTGTGGGTATTGATATGATACTTACTGATACAATACTTATTTTTTAAAAACAATTTGTATTGGGTGACACAGTCTGATATGGATCGATGCAGGTAAGATACACTTGAAACACCTCCTTCGAACCTACAAACAGAAATCGTAAGTGAGATACGAAACTAAGAGAAACAAAGGCCTTGGAAACTTGTTTTTCTCTTTGATTTGAGTTGGGGAAAATCATCTAAAATAAAAAACAACGATAATTATCACCATATCAGATTTACAGCACTCAAATCTTGAATTGAAACTGTTTTGGGTGAAAAAGAGGTAAAATTG
Source organism: Macadamia integrifolia (assembly GCF_013358625.1). Classification (NCBI taxonomy): domain Eukaryota; kingdom Viridiplantae; phylum Streptophyta; class Magnoliopsida; order Proteales; family Proteaceae; genus Macadamia; species Macadamia integrifolia. Next base: position 30,892,212 of record NC_056567.1, on the reverse strand, counting down.
CAGAACTTTTTTTTTTTTTTTAATTATTATTATTATTATTATTATATTTTTTTTTTGTTGGTGCTTAAAGCTCTTTTTTCGTATTATTTATTTATTTTTTAAAAAATGATTTAAATCCTTGTATCAATCTATTATAATATGTTTACATATTGTATAAGGTGTTTTGTTCTTCAAAACTACATTTTATATGTATCATAAGCACAACCATGCATTCCTTGACCATTTCCATGCACATCTTTAGTGTATCTTGCATATTTTCAATACGATATGATACATATCTTAAAATCACCTCTTCGATTTGATACCCGTTGCCAATACTTAAACCCTTGGTTCAGATTGGGGAAGTCTTTAGGTTCTAAAAAGAGAGAACTTGTAAGGGTCAATTAGGTAGTGAGTTGGTTCAGGGTCTGAATCTCAGAAGAAAGGTCAACAAAATTGTAAAGTAAGGGGTTTTTAGTGTTTCTTGGAACTTAATGTGCGGTTTCCATTGGATTTCATTCGAACCATTTAGCTTTGCTGTGTTGTAACAGAGACACGAATGATATAAATTCAAAAGAAAAAGTTTTGAGTATAAATGCAGTAGAAATATTGGGGGGGGGGGGAGTTTGGGAATGAAACACATGGGATTAGGTTTGGGATTAGTTGAAGGGTTAGAGTGATGCTTTAAGATTGAGGTTGATAAAGAGCTAGAATGGTTTATTGCAGAAATATAGAGTTACAGAGCAATGAAGAAAAATGCAGTGTGTTGGTGACAAAGAGAAAATAATAAAACCTAAGAGTCCCTCTTGGGTGCAAAACCAGGCAGCAGCAAACTCATAGGATCTTATCTATTGAAAAATGATTCGTTAACTGAAAAACTATCAATTCCATTGGTACTTAAAAAGTAAATAACATTTGAATTTGGAAAAACTAACCCCCTATGGAGATAATAAACTCTTTAAAGACACCCTGGAAAACCAGAACTGGATGAATCAGCCACACTCAGGGCTCTAAATTATTAAGAACAGAGATAATACCCTTAAGAGGAACTATCCCAGCTCTTAAGTGGCTCTCTTTTCCATTTCATGCCAGAAAGAATCCAATGGTTGGGATCTCCAGAATTTCTAGCTGTTTTTTTCCCTTTATATGTTCCGAGTTGGAACTCTTGGTTCTTACAGTAGCAAAATTAATATCTAAGATAATCACAAAAGTTCAGACTCAGATGGATTCAGAGTGGTTCAGTTTGGGGAAATCTTTAGGTTCTGAAAAGAGAGAACTCAGAAGGGTCAATTTGGTTGTAAGGTTTAGGGCTCGAATCTCAGTAGAAAGGTCAAAAAGATTGTAAAGGGGGGGGGGAGGGGGTTTCCGTATTTTTCGGAACTTAGTTTGCGATTTTCAGGTTTTGGGACTGAAACACATAGGATTAGGTTTAGGACTAGTGGAAGGGTTAGAGTGATTCTTTAAGGTTGAGGTTTAATAAAAAACTAGAATGGTTCAGATTGCAGATATCTATAGTTACAGAGCAATGAAGAAAATGCAGAGAATATTGGTGATAAAGAAGATAGTTAAATCTAAGAATGGCTCTTGGGTGCTAAACTTGTAGGATCTTATATATTTAAAAATGATTCATTCAGTGAAAAATTATCATTGGCATTAGTATCCATATATATGTGACAACTTAACTTTTTCTACTCTTTCTTGTACTTAAAAAATAATAATATTTCAATTTGGAAAAACTAACCTACCGCAATAATAAATCCTTAAAGACCACCCTGGAATACCAGAACTGGATGAATCAGCCAGACCCGAGGTTACAAATTATTAGGATAACTGAGAAGCCTGAAGAGATAAATGCCCTTAAAAGGACTGTCCTTATGACTGGAGATTGGATGAATGTACTAGAAGTGTGGTCACTCGTAGACACTTAGGGCCCGTTTGATAACGTTTCAAGAAACGGAACAAAAAGTGTTTGATAAAACAGTTTCGTTTCATTTGTTTTCAGAAATAGAAATTGAAATTTCTACCTATTTATGGTTCAAGAAACGACTCAGGCTTGTTTCACCGTTTCTGGAAATGACTCGTGGCCATTCTTTCGCCGGTTACTATCGACTTCCAGAAACATGACTTATCAAACACCTTTAATTCTGTTTCTGTTTCTGTTTCTAGAAATGAAAATTTATGTTTCTACCGTTTCTTGAAACAGAAACGACAGAAACGTTATCAAACAGGCCCTTAGTTCTTCCATTAGAGTCACTTGCATTCTGTATCTACAATCAACTAATTCTATTTCAACAAAGCCATTAGTGCTATACCAACCAAGCATTAGGCACAAACACAGAGACTACATATCATGATGGTCTAACTGCTTATAAATCGTATATCCATGGTTTTAAGTATCTCCGATACCGATACGATACCCTCCGATACGTATCTTAAATTTAGCCGACCGATACGATACACATCGATACGATACATGAAATTTTTAAAATCCTTTCGTATCGATATATATCCTACAATACATACTGATATGCATCAATACACCACCAATACACATCGATACGATACGATATGCCTCGATACGACTATGAAAATTATAAAATTGAGGTAAAATGTACGTTTTGGTATGTATTGGTACATATCGGTGAGTATGGGTAAGTATCGATTGGTACGTATCGGTATGTATTGGCACGTATCGGTGAGTATCGATATATATCGGTACGTATCGGTGAGTATCAATACGTATCGATGAGTATCGATATGTATCGATCGATACGTATTGGTCATATAATGGCCAAGATGGGTAATTTTTCAGAAAAACACGATTTTTTGAAGGGTTTTTGTTCCAAAGTTGCTGTCAGCCATATTTCTCTCTAACTAAAGTGGAAATCAAAGTTGGGAATAAGGATTTTACATTTATGGGACAACTACAAACCTTGAATTCTTAGTACGATACCCTTAATTTAGTGTTTATGCATAATACATGTTATCAATACATTTTTTTAACAAACTCTTTATGCAAAAGTGTTTAAAAAAATGTTTCCTATCGATTTATGTGTGTATCTTTAGCGTATCTTAGCGTATCTCCGATACGATACGATACTCTCCGATACGTATCTTAATTTTAGCCGATCGATACGGCGATCGATACCGATACTTTAATCCTTGCGTATATCTAAGATCATCCAAGCTATGCATAAAAACCGGTTTTACATTTTCTTCTGCTCTGATATCTCAATGGATTGTTTGCATAGGTCTGTCAATTAACATCTCCTCTGTAGCCAAACAGTTTGGTTTAGATGCTTTGCAACTGAATTTTCAATAAAGGTATATCAGTTCAGAGGATTGCTTAAAATGTCATTTAAGCAACCATTCTAGTTTTAGTGAGCTTCATTCAGACGCTAGTGGTTCAGTAGTTTGGCCAGGCGAGGAGCAGTGCAGCTGTAACTTTCCTTCTAGAGATGGGTTCGGTGTTAGGTCACATGATTTTGCTGACATGAATGTAGATGCTGGATTCTCTTGGTATATGCTTGGACAGGTCTGATTCATCAGACTGGTCTGGCCATCCAAGTGGATTTGCTTGTGGGATTTTCAAATGAGATAAGCATATGCCAAAGGTTGAAGTGAATCACTGTCCTGATGGGGAAGCTTTTATTTTACAGTAGTTAAGAATTTGTTTCCATTCCATTCCTTCATCAATCGTTGGCTTCAATTTTTCGAGTTCTAGCTTCGTGGTTTCAGCATCCCAAAAAGCTAGATAATCAGAAGGTAGGATCATGCATAATGCATAATGTCTTTGTTTTTTCTCAGGGTTTCTTTAAATATCAGATGAAATTTCTCTTAGATTTAACAAGACTTCGGCACATTCCCAACAATATATTGTCGAAATAGACAGTAAAATAGGTATATATTTCTGCATTTGGAACTTTGGAATTGGAGTGAGGGATAATCAGTCTGCTATGATCTTCAGAATGAGTTTGATATTATCGTTGGTTGTGTTTGGTAGGCATCTCAGAATAGATTCTGGGTTTAGAATGCATTTTGAAGCAAGCAAAAAGAGAAGAAGAATTGGTTTTCAAAATACGTTCTAGACTCAGAATCTATTATGATAATGCATACCAAACACAGGCCTAGTCTTAATCTGCTGTGTGTTCAATTCTTGGATCTTCATGCTTTAAATTTTCTGTCCCCCATGGCTGAAAATCTGATCTGTTTTAGTGTTTTTAATTTTGGGTGAGGAGAGGGACTTGGCATCTCATGCCAAACACTTCAGCATTCATATTGGTGTGGAGACTTTGGTATATCCTCAGTAGGAGCGGTTGGCACGTCCCTATGGCTTTCATGTTGTAAGGACGTATTTAAATTGTGCAGAGCCGGTGGAGTTTTACTGTTCTAAGCGGTTGGCAGAGGGGTTTATGAGGGGAACAGTTCAGAAGGCGGAGGGGTTTATGAGGGGAGCAGGGGAAGGGTTAAAATCTCACCCGAATTAAAGGGTGTCAGCTGGGAATCTGATTCAATGTCAGTGTACCATTGCTTTCTCACGTGGATTTTTTATTATCTTCTCTCTCCTATCAATGTGGGCCCATGTGAATGATTATCATTCTACACCGCCATTGATGTGGAACCCAAGACCTTCAGGTAGTAATGGGCTTTCATGCACCACCAGCTACCAACTTCACACGAAAGGATTCTTTGAGATACAATGTAGCTTACGTTCTTTCACATTGATTGATTGATTTATTTATTTATTTATTTTTGAAGAAAGGGAAAAAATCATATGAGGGTGTGGAGACCACGCTGGTGGTTTAGAGACGTTTTGTTAGGGAAACCCTATTTGACAGCATGGCACCCACACCCAGATATAATGAGAGGTGAAATGATCGCCATGTCTTATGAATGCAAAAAATCAAATGCTTGTTGTTGCTCTTGTGCGTGTTGTGATTGGCCCCGCATTGGTTCTGGGTCCGCAATCCTAGGCAAAGAACCCTCAACTAGCGTTCGGCTATGTCTATGTCTATGTCTCTGCTCCCTCCTATGAAATGCCATGTCAATCTCCCACAATCCTCTCCCTTTTCTTTATTACCATAGGGGAGAAAGAACATTGTGAGGTTGTCTATGCCCTGGACAAGAACTCAATCCCTTTTTATAAATAGGGCAAGGGTTCTTGAGCGATGTTACTCTACGCCATCTCAAAGTGATTTTTATAATTGTCCACATTGGGGTGAACTTATTTTAAAATTCATTGTGACCATGGAAGAGGTACTGGATGTTACCTACTAGCCCAATCTCTTTCCCCTAGTCGATGTAGGACTAAGGAATCTACCCACCTCCCTTGAATGCCTCTCTTGTCTAAGCCGGCATGCCATTCTCTCCCATTGCAGTATCCAATCACATGATCGAGGTCTACTATGATACCATTTGTAATGGATTGACTCTTAATTAGCATAATACTATCCATTTTGGGGTTTCCCCCTCACGGCTTTAAAACAAATCGTGTTATGTTAAGGAAATTACCCTTTATCAATAGCCCACTATCTTCCTCTCTAGCCGATGTGGGAGTAAAGAGTGCTCACCCCACCCTCTCAACACCTCTCTAGTTTCTTGGGCGTGACATCCCCCATGAAATAAAAGATTCCATCCATATTGATGCCTTTGCATGTGCTCTCATTGGCCCTGTTCTGATGCGGGATCACACGATTAAGCAACAATTTCTTGCCCAAAAAATAATATAAAATTATCTTTGAAAGAAGAATGGTACCAGGTGGTTCAAAGATACTCTCCTATATAGATAAAACTACAACAACTACAGCGCATGCAGAGACTACAAATTGGTTCTTCACACTGATTTTTTTCCTTCTTTGGGATGGTATCACTGTGTCCTCTCTCACCTTTTGTACTCTGATGCTTACGAGGTCCCTTTATCTCGTCTTGTAAATTCCTCTAATGTTAAAGGTAGCATGGTCCTTGTGCCAAGACACATGGGAGGGAATAATCCCCCTGTCCCACATGAAATGTAAAAATCTCATCGTTGATGCTTTCATGTGTACTCTCATTGATCCTTATACTAGGGTAGAAATCACGTTGCTTTTTGGGAAACCTCTCTCATAAATTTATTTCGTAAGAAAAATGTGCACGGGCTACAAAGATGATAGACATGGGACCATTGCAAAGAATACGATAAAGGCTTTTTATGCAAGTCCTGCTCCTTTGTTTTGATATTTTTTCTCGTGTTAATCTTCATTCATTGTAATCCAACTAAAACGATGAAGTACCCAATTTTTTTTGCTTCTTTAATGACCTTTAGCTTTCTTGTCCTCAGAAGTTAATCTGATGCAGGCGCCAGACTAGATGGGGGGAAAAAATCATGTATTGGTCGAGTACTATCAAATTTGGATTCAGATTCTTTCCAACTGCACTTGCGTTCAATCACATCCGACAGTTGAAGTATCCTGGGCATGCATCTCAAGGGGTTTCTAGTTATCGGATGTGCATTGGTCATGTGGCCCTCCACACCAGCACTTGGGTCAATGGGGGAACAAGCATGGATCTCCACCCAAGGGGTCAGGGGTGTCATTTCACGAGCACCCTATAGAGAAAGTAGGGAATGCAACCAAGAAGCATTTTTTTACCCTTTAATTAATAATGTGTAACCATTCAATTGCGTAAAAGGGGTTGTCAACCCGATCAGGCCGGTCGGTTCAGTTGAGTCTTTAATTGGTCCTATATCTCTAGACCCAAGATCCAAAATTCGCCAATCATATAATCTAAGGCCTAGGACCAAGACTGGTTAATAATCGGTTAGTAGATCCTGAGCTTTATCAGGTTCAGCTTATCAGTCAGTTACCAAGCCTTAATCGATTTGGACCCAGTTTGGTAAAAGTCCCACCCTCCCCACTCCTCCCTTAAATTTCATTATTAAACAATCATTAAATTATTTATATTATTTTAAATTTTTTATGTAAATGATATTTTGCAGTAGTATCTTATTTCATGTAATTTTATTTTTACTCTTTCAAAAAATATATATTTCTTCGTATGTTTGTTTTCCAAGTAAAATGGTAAAAAATGAAAAAGTTCCTATAAAATAAGATTTTTCATTATATCTTTTAAAGTATAACATTAAAAAAAAAAATTCAAAATGTAAGAAAAATTTACATGTGAGGGGGACGAGGGGAGGACGGTGAAAAAAAAAATCTATTAACTATGAGCCATTACGGTGTCAGGATAAGCATCACTATGAGAGGAGAGGTTCTTTCAATTCCGACTTCGTTTAATATGAGACAAAGTAATAAATCTAGAGAATATATTTTCCGTTCACCCATAGTAAATACACATTTTTTTTCTTAAAAGTAAAGACAGATAATGAAAATTTTAATTTCGCAAGAAAAAATTTTCCAATTCACATTTTTACATGAAGAAAAGGCAAACAATTTTCTAGTACGCAATTGGACTTTCATAATAGACTTTTGGTGACATCTCATCTCCATTGCCGACCAAAAATAATGAGATTTCGACCCGAGTGATCAGTTGAATTGGTCTCTTGGCGTGAATATCCTAGTTAATGAACAGTACCGCCAAGGAAGGGATCATTAATTGGAATGTAAGGTGGGACATGGCTTCCTTTAATTGAAGGAAAACAATGGCAAAAATTGGAGATCTTTTGGTGGGCCCTCCTTCTTTCCTTCTTAAATGATGTCTTAAGACTTTTAACTACTCATATGCCCAATTGGGCCTTGGCTCTCTGCCGGTGCCACGGCTAAGTCATCTAGAAAGAAAATAACATTATAAAAAACACTTTAGAAAGGGTGATAGACTTGACTCCCTTGAGTCTCTGTGATGCATGCATTGGAGATGATGGACATAAGATGAGAAAGAGATTAAATAGTTTTATGGACGAAGCTTGACATCTTTGACTTAATAGAGAACGTCATGATAAAAAAAAATAAAAAATTCATAATTATATTCTTTAAAATGAAATTATAGCAATCTTTTTGTCATTTTACGTTTATTTTAGTTCCATTCCTTATCCAATAAATAGAGTGATGGTAAGTAGTTCCATATAAATGGTTGCCAATATATAACGCCACCTAAGTCATACAACTCTCCATATAAATGAACTACTAGATAATTATCGGATAACTTTCCATATTACAGTACACCTAGCATAAGTTGATGACTACTAGAAGCCCCTCTACCATTAGATCTTCTGGGGGAGGGGGGCTGGAGAGGGACCATTAAGGCACAAAATAAGAGAAAAGGTCAAATAGAAGAAAATAAATAATAGAAGAGCAAAACATGGGATTTCACTTTCTCTCTCTTATTCTGTGTGTTGCTAGTCCCTCTTTAGCCACCCCACCCCCCCCCCCCCAACCCCCACGGACTAGGGAGGATTTAAATCTTTGCATGTAACATTTCAAGTTGCTTGACGTTGAGGTCAAGGTTGAGGTTGAGGTTGAGGTTGAGGTTGAGGTTGATGTTGACCCATTTAAATGAGAACATGCACAGAGACGTCGAAAGGGAGGGGCAGGGCGATCATTTTTTTTTGAGAAAATTGCATTACCACCCCTTGAACTTTGGTCCTTATTCAATGCCACCCCATGGACTTTTCGAAACGTCAAAGCCACCCCCTGAAAATTCAAATAATACCAAATCAGCTCCTGCTGTTAGCCGACCATGTTAAGTGAATGAAAATCTATTAGTCTTTTTTACAACATACCCAAAACACCCCCACCTATTGTGAAAGGACAATGTTGCCCTCCATTTCCTTTCTTCTTCTAAACCCACTCTCCCTCTCACTCCTCACTCACTCATACTCATTCGAACAACAAGGAAAAAGACGAAAAAAAACCTGCAACTCGATCGTGCAATTCCCCTTCGGAGTGCGATTCTCAGGTAGAAAGCTGACCAGAATGCGATTCCCCTCCGGCATGCGAACCTCTCCCCTCCGACGACTTGTCCATCCAAGGTATTTAGGGTTTTTCTTCCTTCTTGGACATTTAGGGTTCTTCTTCCTTGGTAACTAAGGTTTACACCCTGTGGAATACTAAAGATGGAGATTTTAGTTCGGATTGGCATTTTCTATTGATTGAGTTCAACGATGTCAATGTAATAGATTTAGGGTAAGTTTTGTGATTAATATGTCAAAGTCTCCTCCGAAAGAAGTGGCCTGTCTATCTCAATTCCAAGATCAGACGGCCAAACAGATCTTTTGCAACCTTAGACCTTGTGTATGAACTATTCTACATCTGTAGTTTTTGTGGAAAAATTTACCACATCAAGGAATCCTGTCCGACCGACACCTTTACGGATCAATCTCTACCAGGTAATTGGTGCTCAAGATGTGCATAACCCTATCTCAGCCTTAGCAAACACTTTTTGTCTCTCCAGTTCATGTGATCCCAGTATCTCCCTATCACCATCTCCTTCCACTCTCATTTATCCCACTAGTGAAAGCTCTACCTGTCCCTATTGTGAGGCAATTATCCCTATGGAAATTGATGGTTTGTCTGTGGTGCTATAAGTCCCTATTTCCCCTTAATGATTCTTTCTGGACAAAGAATCAATTTACCATGGATCTTAAGGTTTCTCTGAATCATTTCAATTGTTGTGTAAGTATCCGAACTCATATTTGATTTGACCATCATTGTGATGAGTATTTCCATTGAAAACCCACGGTTTAATCTCTACCATTGAAAACCGTCCAATGCTTTTTTGTTGTTAGAAGAAGCATTAGAAGGTTTTCCTTTCTCTACCATCCCATAATTCCCCTCTTATTCTTCTTTTTTTAGTGTTTTCTTTGTTCTAGATCTATGACTTGTGTTCTCTGTGTTTGGGTTCTGGGTCTATATTTTGAGCGTTTCTCATACTCTGGATGCTAACAATTGTAATCCACTTTTACCATGTTTAATTTGTAGATAATTGATGTCTACCACTAATGTTAATGAAAGCAACCAAAGTGGATTAAGGTTTGTAAATGTAAGATGCAAATGTCCTAAATCCAAAAGGGCATTGGTGCAAATTTCAGAGTCTAGTTCAAATCCAAACATGTTGTACTACTGCTGCCCTGAAGCGCCAAAAGGATGTCGATTCTTCTCATGATGTGATCCTATAGCTGCACTAAGACTTTTGCCACCCCCTGCAACTAATTCAGAAATAGTTGTTGGTGAAAGAATCCAGAGTCAACAGATGAAAGAAGAAATTCGTGCCTTGAAGAAAAGAATTAAGCATTTAGAGAAAGCGTATGGAACAATGAAAATTGTAATTGGTGTGCTTGTGGTGGTGAGGTTAGTGTTATGTGTTAAAAAAAAACTTTACAATGCTTAATGGTGAAGTTGTGTCGAGCCTATAAGCATTTGAACTAAATGAAATCGTTCATTCTCACTGTTCTTATTACTAAGTTGTTGGTTAATCATGACCTTCAAATTGAATGGGCAGCATTTTGATGGAGAGAGGGTCATCATTGTCATGAGTTCCTAAAACAAACGGGCACCATTTTGACCTTAAACGAGCACTATTTTGGCTATAAAATGACATTTAATACCTGTAAATAAATAATTCCAAATTGAAAATGTGATTTTCTCATACCAAATTGACATCCCATATCTAATATTAAATGGACAATATCTTAATTAAATATCTGTAACATTACACACCTGAAACCAATATATTTTATCACAACCTATACTATAAAGAAACATCCAAAACATATCCATGAATACCTATTCAAATTTCTGTTCATAATATATTCCATACAACCATGTGTAGTGTGAAATAGAAATAGTTCTTAAAAAAAGAAAATTCGTCAAAAACATCCAAAACCATAAGGAAACACCAAATTGTCTTAAACTCAGAAAAAGTAACTTAATACAACATTATTTTCTTGTTCTAAATTAAAACATCCAAATTGCTTGTGCTTCATTTCTTTCCCCTCTCCCTTACTATCCTCTTTGCTTTATTGGTTTTCTGTTTGGTCAGTACCTTGTCATGTAAACATCCAATTGTGCTAGCCATAGATGCGTGTGATCTAGTCATTCGTTGAGATGTGCTGATCTCATCTTGACTCTCTCATTTTTGTTTCTTCTACACGACATAAAATAAGTATGAGATATTTATTAAATAAGTTTCAACTAAACAAATAAAGTGAGTTGCATTTATCTTCATATTCTTCTTTTTATTAGTACATCCATCCTGCTGAGCTTCCTCCAACCCTTGGGCATGTCTTCCTATTGTGTTCTTCCTTCTTACAGATGTCACACCTAATTAATGATGATCTCTTCCTGAAATCTAAAGAAAGTGTTTTTCCTGGTTCTCTTTTCCTGAGTTTGTGAGGTCTACCTGGTAACCTCTTAAGATTTTGTGGTAGTTCTCTCTCATTAGGAGCATCGTCCTTCAACCCTGTCAGATCTAGAAGTTGATGGATCATCTCTTTGTATGAATCAAAGTATTTTTCAATAGTGAAAAATGAATTACAATAGTTGACCAACTCTTCCCTTATGTATGATATAGAAGCTACAGCATGGAGACAAGGTATACCAGTGATTTCTCAAACTCTACAATCACATCTATAATGGTTTAGATTAACACAAATCTGTTTTCAAATTTATCCAAAACCTCAAATTGATCTTCACCTGCCGGTTGACACTTGCAATGCTTTACTTCTTGCTAAACCTTGTTCAACTTCACCATAACCCTTGGTGTTACTTTACACTCCCACATCGATGCCTTCTTATACCTCTTATGTAGTCTAGCCATTATTTTCACCCTTAGGTGATCAACCAATGTGAGAATGAGTTTACTCCTTAAGTCTCCAACCCAGTGATTAAATGATTCAATTATATTGTTCGTGATATGGTCATTCCTTACTCCTACATCAAAGGCATGCCTTGACTACATCCTCGGTGGGTTTTCATTCAAATACAAGTATGCCTCCTCCTTGATCTCCTTGATGTTATTCATTTCCTTTTGAAACTGAGGTTCAGTTGAAGTTGTGAGGTAGCCCAAAAATGTAGTCTCAATAACATACCATGGTGCTTTTCCTTCAGGTTTTGATATAAATGCCAACTGCAGATTCTTTGGTGAGCATAAGGGAAGATTATGGAAATCACATCTGACAGTCCCTACATAACACATATGAAAAATGTTAGGACATGAAAATAAGTAATTGAAAATACATATAAAAAAGAAAAAAATGAAAAACGAAAAAGAAGAGTATGGCTTCTGTCTGTCTGACATGAATGTGAGTGACATATCATCACTGTCATCGAGTAGAGCATCTCGTAAATTATCCAGAAACCACATCCAACTGTCTTTACACTTAACTTCAACTACACCATATGCAATAGGAAAAATACCGTTGTTCCCATCACCTTCTTGCAAGCATCAAAACAAACAAACAATCTTTTAAAAATCGGATTATCTGACATACGATTCCTGGTCTCAAACTGGAGCTTAAAAATACTTCCAACATCCTTCTGAAGTACCAACCTATCATAAGCAGGTAATTTTGCATATGACGTGGAATGACTTCCTTCATTAATCTCTAGGGCAATCCCGCATGCCTTGTACAACTTAGTGTAGTGGAACTAAAGACTATATGTTTTCTACATGTGATCAGTCATGGTCTCTATTTTCATTTCTGGTTGAAACTTGATCTGTTGAAGAAGTTTCATTGCTATCCATTTAGATGTAGCAGACTTGTTCTCGGTTGCCTTAATACATGTATGAACTGGGTTATATGTCTTTATTATGTAGGTGACACCATCTGATATTGGTGAAGCATGTAATCTCCATGAACAATTTGGTGCTCTGCATATCGGAGGGGAATCGCACGATCAAGTTGCAAGTTTTTTTTTTTTTTTTTTCGTCTTCTATCTTGTTGTTCGAATGAGTATGAGTGAGTGAAGAGTGACAGTGGATTTAGAAGAAGAAAGGAAAGGGAGGGCAATATTATCCTCTCACAATAGGTGGGGGTGTTTTGAGTATATTATAAGAAAACTAACAGATTTTCATTCACTTAACACGGTCAGCTAACGGCAGGGACCAATTTGAAATTATTTGAATTTTTAGGAGGTGACTTTGACATTTTGAAAAGTCCAAGAGATGTCATTGAATAAGGATTAAAGTTCAGGGGGTGACAATATAATTTTCTCTCTTTTTTTTTTTTTTTTTTCGATAGAAGGGTAGGGCGATCATTTCACTGCCTCCATGTGAGACAGTGACAGGTGCAGATGGATTTTTTTGCTTTTCTCAAATTAGTAATATTATATAATAAACTACTTTATAATGCTTACAGCACCACGCGAGAAACACTGTAGTCAAGCACAAGCTATCCTATCCATCCCCATTCCCCATTCACAATGAATGAAAGAAACCCATCCCTATCATAATGTGCCAGACAGACATACGGACTCACTTTCAAGGGATTAGAAGCTAAAGAGTAGCCACTCTTTCACACATTCCGTGGTTGGATCAATTCTAAAAATGAGATCTTAGATCGAATTGAACCGACGATCAAATTCTATTGGTTTGGTTATTTTGATTTTTAGAAACTGTTTGAACCAAATCAGAAACAATTCTAACAAATGATTTTTATTCATATATTGAATTTTTTAAATATGAAAAATTGAGACCAGATTCAAATTTGACAGATAACTGATCCCAAATAGAAAAGACCAGACCAATAATTATCGGTTTTAGTGTGGCTTTTGTAGACCGAACACCTTAATAATCTGATTATGGTCTGTTCCACCCCCTAGCCTAGCCTCTTCTTGAAAATAATAGTGTGCATACATTATCAATGCTCCTAGGACTAGCCTGACCGGCTGCTAGGTAGGTTGATCTGGAATGTGGTGGACCCATGACCCTCTTTTGCAAACAAATGGAAACACCTTGGGCTTTTTGTTATACACGCCATCTAACGCACATCCAAGGACTGAGAACAACTTGGGCTTAATCTGGTTCCTGTTTCTTCATTTTCTTCTGAAAAGATTCTTCAATAAATCAATCAATTTCTATAAAGCAAATTCAATTAATAGGGTAGCGCAATTGATGAGCAACGAACTTAATATGAGTTGTATATTCGGTCGTCCTGAGTTCGACTTCTACTAGGCACATCTTGGACCACTCACACAGGGGTGTTTAATACTTTTCACTATTTTCAGTGAAAGTTGAATGATTTTCATTCAATCTTGGTATGATCCGATCCATACGGTTGGCCTGTATATCTATTGTTAGTAAAAAATAAAAAATAAATAAAACAAATCCTATTTACCAAAATAATAATAATAAAAGAAACAGATCCCTATGAGTTAGGCCATTTCTCTCGAATGCTGCAGACCAAATCCAAATATCTAGCCTGGTCCCCAAGGCAGGTTGATGCCACCAAGAACATATTTGATAGTCCCTTTATTCCCCTTGGCTCTCCCCAGGTCTCCCTGCCACTATTGGTCCAATCTCACAGACCCTGAGACCCAAACCTAAAAATTAAAAGAAAATTGGGCCACTGCTGCTCTTATCACCAATAGTACCAAGTGAGACCCAAACATTCAAACACAATGTACTATTATGAGGTAGGCAGAGAGGGTATAAATGTATCATAAATATAAGTTAATGGAGGAAAGGAGGCCGAAGAGCTTTAATAATGGCGCACTACCAGACCTGACTAGCACCGTAGGCCCTTCACTCACTCCCGCGTTTCTCACCTGTCATCCAACTCTCTCTCTCTTTCTCTCTCTCTCACTTTAAATGCTCTTCCTTGACTACCTCTCCCTCTCCCCCACTTAAATACCAACCCTACGAAACCAGAGAGCACAAACCCAGAAAAAATGAATACTTTCTTAAGCGGATTTATGCTTGCGCTTCTGTTTGCTACCACCTCCCTCTCCGCTGCTGGTCGCCCAGAAACCGGTGGAGCTTTTAGTGCCCAAATAAAGAACACCAACAGTAAAGGCAAGGGAAATACCAACAGCAACAAGGTCGGTAATGGTGGTGGAGGAGGAGGAGACAACGGAGGAGTGGGCAGTTTCTTCGGTCCCGGCGGTGTAGGAGGATTTGGAATTCCAGGATTCAGTAACGGTTGGGACAACGGTGGCGTCGGCGGAGGCTACGGTGCTGGCTATGGGGGTCCCGGTGGTGGTTACTCTAAGGGTGGTGTTATACGCCCCACCGTGGTGTGCAAGGAACGTGGACCTTGTTATAAGAAGAAGCTCACGTGCCCAGCTAAGTGCTTCACCTCCTACAGTCACTCTGGCAAGAATGGTGGAAGTGGCGGTGGCGGTGGCGGTTGTACCATCGACTGCAAGAAGAAGTGTACTGCTTACTGTTAAAACAGAGGATGCATGAAAGGATAACTTTACCGCGTATCTATCCCTTTTGCTTCCTCCTAGAGGGTTATAGATGTGTTAAGTTGTATTAGATTCTATATTATCTATGAATCTATGTGGGTTTTGGAGTGGGGAGATGGGGTTTTTGGAGGGTTTAGGAGTTGGTTTTTATGTTTTTTTTTTATCTTTTCTATATATGGATGTGGACGGTTAGTTCGATAATAAAGAAGACCATTTAGTAGTTAATTGGCTAATAAGAAATTCATAAATCTATAATATATCAAACAGGGTCTAGTCTCGGAAGTCAAATGAAGATACAGTGGGTGAGGGCCCACCGATCTGGATGGTGTAGAAGATGGGTTGTAGAATAATAATCTATTCCTTGACTTGTGTTAACAAATATAATCATAATTGGTTTTCGGTAAGGCCCATAATCATAAGTTTTTTTGGATAGTTATGTGTGTAACAAGGGAAGTGGGATGATGTCCAAAAATCATAAGATAAATATGAATTATCCATTTATATGATTTTTTAATCTAAATCATCCCACTATGTGCATTAAATCAACCCTAAGAAATCTAAGCGAAGAAGCGAGAAACTATTTTACCGTTGTCCTCAAGATCCCTAAATTACTAAAAACTATATTATGAACCATTGTAGAATAGAACAATGAACTCTTGTTGAAATTTATGATGAAATTGCATAAGGCATTAAGTTTTCCTTCACCCGTGATCTCCTCTCCATGGGTGATATGACCTTACGTTCAACTCATTGACTCTCAATATCACTTTTACTATATCGAATAAAAAATATTTTTTCTATATTAATCAAAAGGCTGAGATTTTCATGGTGAATAGATTCTTTCTTCAACATAAGTCGGTGAACAGAAATTTGATCCTTTCATAAAGTTTTCCACCTTGTGAGAATTTTAGAATTTTATAGGAATTGCATACCATATGGGTCCCTCCCAAGCAAAACCCAACCCTTCAATTACTCCTCACAAGGTGTAAAAGTTATTGGGTGATGAACAGTGTGCTACATTCAGATGGTGTATTTACTATTAAAATAGGCAAACAATCAGTGCTCCATGTGTTTCAACAAATGAATAAATAAATAATCAAACTTTAATGATCCATGTGGGATTATGGGATTGTAGCAGCACTTGGTCTATAAAAGTGAAATGGTAAATTTGGTTTTCACAATGCATGGTTCTGTATTCATCTGTTAAATGCTTGGAAAATAAAACAAAGTAGCGGATATTTTATAAGATCATTGAGAATAATTCAACCTTGATATGATCCGGTCTATACGATTGTGGGGTTAATATAAACCTGCGGGACTAGTCAAGACGAAGGTCTAAATACCCATTGTTAGCCCCCAAAAAAAAAAAAAAAAATCCTTGAAAATAGAAGTCCAACCCACTGGAGAGTTTTACATTGGTTTTCTTTTTTCCTTCTTTTGATTAAATAAATAGGTTTTGCAGTTTTGCTAATCAATTGTGAGCATGAGTAACCGAAAAAAAAAAAACAGAGACGGGCCATTGGGAACCTTGTAGATTTGCAGATCGGATCATAGTTTAAGATACTAGAACATATAAAAGGATGGTCATAGATCAGCTTTTTTTCGCTAAACTCTTCACTTCTTCATATGTAACAACATCTATTATGTAACTCTTTCTCATCGAATTTTGATTTCTATATTCCTGATTTATGTGGTCGAAGGACCACTACACCAGGTGGCAAATTGTCTCATTTGCAACCTTCATTCCTACCTGCTCGCTTCCACACACGCCTTGCATTCTGAACGGTTGCCCTTCCTTCAGTCGAATCCTACTCCCACTTAGATAGAACATGAGCCTTGCCAAAACTATAACAGGTACAAGGGCGCCAATTTTCTGGCTTATACAGACCTTGACTGTTGCAAATCTAGTCTTATATGCTCTATAGATATAGATCAGTCTCGGATCGATCTCAATCGATATCGATTTGATTCCTATCAGGATTGGCCTGTATCGAACAAAAATACCTGATTTTCATTTAAAAACCATTTTTAAACCTTTTTACTCTTTGTTCATAGGTATCGTCCAAGAATCGAGATCAATGTCAGTCAATACCTATCTGATCCAGAGCGATCCGATCCGATTCTATTCAATTCTTCACTCCATGATCGGATTGTAAGGCTTATGGATCTTACAATTAATGAAGTCCATGAAGACCTTTTGGAAAGATAATTAGTTTAGTTTATGGATTCAATTAGTTTATATATATTTTTAGATTGGTAATATATCCAATGATTTAACTAGTCAAAACTTGAGGATCATGCATCCAATTAAAAGAAATATATTTTTGGTAGAACATCCAACTAAAAGAAAAGGTAAAAAGAAGAAGAAACAGAAAATCACCAACAGGGCAAATCCTTGAAAGAGAAGACCTTTTGGTTGAGGTCCACAAATTAAAAGCAATACATACATATGGAATTAGGAGCCTTGTATGGTAATAATTTATGGACAGGTTACACTCACTAGAGATACTTGTTGGAGTTTCCTCATGTGGGTTCCAGCTTCACGTGGAGTCAAGCGTCCCATGTTTGCTAACACTTTTCTTTAGTGGGTTTCAAAAATTGAAGATACATTCACTACAAGAAAACACATTTATCGTGATGATAAAAAATTATTATTATCTTCAAATAAAAAATTACTATCGTCGTTAAATATAATATATAATGATAATAAAAGGGACATTGTTGCCTAATGCATTTATGGTGATGATAAAATAATATCAGACGTAAAATATGTTTTTCAGCAATGAAATAAAATATAACATAACCTAATTATTTTATAACGACGGTTCAAATTAATCATTACGAAAAAATTGTTTGAGGCACGAAGTTAAGAAAAAAGAGAGAGAGAGAGAGAGTTAATGTTCTTCTTCTATCATTTTTGTTGTTAAACTCAAGTTTTGGGTATAAATTTGAGAAGAGTAACATTTCAATCCTCAAATTCTCTCGGAGTTGCATGTGATTTTTCCTTTCACAATAAAATGTTTTTTTAAGTTAAATTTGGTGTTATATTTGACTTATATTTGTTTATTTTATTTTGTCTTGCTTCCAATGTTGCATATACATATTTGTGAATGACATACAATTTCTCTACTGTATCTTTGAGTAAGTTCCTCCCCTTTCCCAACACTTCGCTATGCTCTTAACAAAAACATGCAAAATATCCTTTCTACTACTAGTTAACATTAACATTAGCCAATGAGATACATAAAGGCCAATCTCAACTCTTTTTTTTTTTTTTTTTTTTAATATACTCTTAGAGGGAAAGAAGAGGGAAGGGACAAAACAAAGCAAGTAAAGCTCTACATAACTGGGAACACCACAAAGAGAAAACCTCCTATCAAATACGCTCACCCTTGTGCTAAATCTACATCATGATTGATGTTGGGTTTGATATTTTTTATCTAAATCGGTTGATGGGTGGGGTTCAATGGTTCAATTTGGGTTGTTTATTAGGCCTTCTAATGAAAAAGGTTAGAAATCTTCAAGAACTTGAATCTTTTGAAGAAAGTGGAAGAGTATAGAATCTTCCTAGTAGTCGAGGCTTAAAAAAGGCCGATATTTCCAAAAGTGGAAGAAGTAGTCTTCAAAGAGAGTGTTGTCTTCCAATGGAGTCTTCAAGAAACTGGAGTCTTTCACAGTGTAGAAGAAGATGAATCCATAAAAGGAGAGCCATCTTCCAAAGGCTACAAAAAGATAGAAACCAGGAGCGACGAGACACCAAGGTCGAGAGAAAAAGTGAGTGATTGACCAAGTGAACAAAGGAAGAGAGAGGAATATACTAGGGACTTGGATTTGGGTATCAAATTTCAAGGATTGTTCAAGGATTGTACTGTATTTTTTTTTTTTTTAATGAAAAAAGGATTATATTGTATTATTTTCTTGTTTTTAGTAGAAGTTTGTTCTCATTCCATGGATGTAAGCAGTATTGCCAAATCACGTAAATTTCTTCTCTTCTTTATGTACTAGTTTTAACTTTCTTGTGTTCTTTGATCTTGCATATACATTTTTGTGTGACGAACACCATTTCATAAAGTGCTCACATTAAAAATATAACATTGTTTTCAAATCCCAACAATTGATTGGGTCGCAAGAATTGTAATCTTCTCTCTTCTGAGTTGGATTGGGTTGGCTGGTGCAGGACAAAAGTGATAGTTCCACCCCAGCTATGAACGGTGATTGAATGTTGCCGTATATGATGTTCTAAAAACGAGGAACAGATATCGGGGAAAAAAATCGTCTGCAATTTCGATCTCGTACAATTCCGTGCAATACCACCTTCAGGCGGTGACACGTGTATTGACACTAATACAATGATCCAGATCTGATTTAAATGCTTCTTCACTGATTTAATGGTTTATTAGTTGTACCAGATCTGGACCATTGTCTTGGTATCAATACACGTGTCACCGCCTGAAGGTGGTATTGCATGGAATTGTACGAGATCGGAATTGCAGCCGATTTCAACCCAGATACCGGGGGCCTCCGTTTAATTCTGCAACTTCAGAAGATGAACATGAATAGGGGGTGTTGCAGAGAGTAATTGCACTACGAAGAAAAAAAAAAAAAAAAAGAGCTTCCACTAAACATAGGCCTTACACCTTCTGTTGGACCCGCGTTTGGTAGAAACCAATCAATAGGTGAACCTATCTGTTGCAGGGTAGGTATGCACATGAATAAACAAGGGAACAGAATTTCCAAACTGGCCAAAACATAAATCCTCCCAGGCCTATTGATTGCCCGGAAAGTGAAAGGTGGCAACTCATGACCTTACAAAATTCACTAACCTTGGCCAATGGCCCCTTGCTCCAGCGGTTTTCGGCATTACCTCGCTGGAGGCAGGTCATGGGCTCCTGTCTGTCTTCTTTACATGTCAAGTTTCAATCTAATCTGAGTTTGCCTATTAGCAAAACAAGATATATTTCCTAGTAGCTGATTTCTCTCTGTGATGAAATTACCATTTGGAGCTTTTTTATCGAACATATCATGTTCATGATAGATAAGCTATGAAAGTAACTGAATGAGGATGGTTAATCTTCTCCAACCCAGTTTCGTCTTCTGCTAATGTGTAGTTTTTCAAATAGATATTCAATTTCAGAAGGAAGAAAAATCAAATGGAATAGTATTTCTTACCTCACTAGCATGCTCTGAAACTCCCCATGAGGCAGTGAAGGCATCAAATTGGTTCGATCCCAGCCATCAAAGTACTTTTCTACTTTTAAATGCTCAAAATTTTCCAGACCATGGTTGATCAGGTCAACTGTTCATGTCTGTTTTCAACCCCAGTATATTCTTTGCATGGACTTAGGTATCAGTATCATGTCGACTGTATCTGATATGACAATACCACCATCTGGAAAACCTAAAAAATAAATGCAAATAGGGAACAAGAGAATCATGGAACAAATTGTAATTGTTTCATTCAATCAAATAGCAAATGGAGAGAGATAGACGTTCAACATTATACAGAATGGTGGTGCAGATTCAAACCACCCAATGGCAATGTTACACAGTAAAGAAGTGACCCTCAAAATTGAGCCATTCCATTCCAGAACATTTCACTTTTTTCCTTTTCTTATTTCTCCCCCTATTCTATTGATGCTATTATTTTCAATTTACAGTTATCCCTATTAGAGTTTTAAGTCTGGGTCTTTCGTTTCTTCTCAAAAGCAAAGAAGAACATACAACACTTACGGATGAAAGGGCCATGCATGCCCTTGATACCCAAGGTGGCAACCTGAACCTCAGTAAATGGAATAAAACTCCTGCTGCAACTGGGATGACAACCACATTGTATGCCATGGCAAACACATAATTCAATCGAATACAAGCAAAGGTTTTTTTTTTTTTCAAGAGATCAATGTCTGTAATGGCATCTTCCAAACTATTTCTCATCGATACATAATTGACAGCTTCTATGCTATCTGTCCCTGCTCCAATCACTATCCCAACATCTGCACCCACAAGAGCTGGTGAATCATTGATTCCATCACCCACCATTGCAACTGTGCTTCCATCTTTCTGACATGAATGTATAGCATCAAGTTCTCCAGACGGCATCACCTCTGCTCTCACATCTTGAATTCCAACCTGCAGCCATGAGTATTTATGTTGACCTAACCTCAATAAAACAAGGTGATAATCAGGTGAGCAAGAAGATGATAAGATGCTCATGAACTGTGGCTTCTATATTCTGCTGAATCCCACATAAGAACCTGTACCACAAGGAGGGACACATGAGAAATGTTAGAGAGAGAGAGAGAGAATCCCATGGAAATTGGCATACAATAATCTTATGGCATACAATAATCTTACTTCTAATATGAGAAAATTCGTCTTTTATATCTCTATTTCAGAAATGTGGGCTTGTAGTCTACCTAAAAATCAAAAAACAAATAGAACAACAACAGTTACGGTTCCTGGACATTGAGTGCAATAGAAAAAAGTATACGGTTAGTGAATATTGACTAGGGATGCGGATAGAACACATGTTAGAGACGAAAATATACAAACCAACCTAATAATCCCAGTCACCCCAATCCCTCTCTATCTTAGAATAGGCTGATCGATTATGCCAAGAATATGAAAATGCATGATTTGTTAGTGTTAGAAAGAAAACCGATCAACGATTATAGGGACATTAGGACAGGGATTCCTCGGCGGACCATCTAACAGGAAAGGGTACTGGTTTAATAGTAATCTTGTTTGTTTTCTTCCCCCAGTACCATCATCCTAAAACAGAAACACAAAAAAATAAATGCATTTTAAACCATTTAAAATATTAATTATGTCAATGTAGGAATCTAGAAGGAAAGGAACCAAGTTTCTTCCTTTTTTTTTTTTTTTGTTGTTTGGGGGGGACCAAATATTCACGAAAGTATAATGTACTGGTTTTCCCTTGTATAGAAGAGCAAAAAGAGTTCCAAACAAAGGTTGCCCGGAATCAAGAGAATGAAGTGTCAAGTAAAATTTCAAAGCCTATAATGACCCATTCTAGAAGATCACTTGAATTGTCAGACCTGTTGAAACTTTAGAAGACACAAACCTACATAAGGCTACCAAAGATGGTGACTGCTCAACTGAGTATAAAACGATATGGATCATGATAATGAGAATCAATTAATATATAAGCAAAAAAAAAAAAAAAAAAACATTTTATGGTGTGTTTAAACAAAGGAATGATTCTAGTTTTTATGTCCTTTTCAAAATAAGAGAAGGAGAGGAAGGATGTACCTGCCAAACAGAATGAAGGAGATGAAAGAGGTTGAAGGCAAAGCATCCTTGATGTCATAGATAGGTCTTGCGTATATTCCAAAACGCGAATGTTTCAAATTTTTGTATAATCATGTTTCAGTGAAGGAATGATCTTTCCCTAAATCATTGCCCTCGGTTCCCTTCTAATCCCACAGAACGAAAGCACTGAAGCAGTAGAGGCATTCATCCATTTTCAGCAAAGAGAAGACACGAACAAACAAACAGTAACCATGGCCCAGACCATATCAGATCAGATGTGGGGTGTCCAGCTGTCTGCTTTGTATATAGCTAAGAATTTGGCACACAAACGAAATCCTCAATTCCTACTTCAAGGTTATCACCATACCTGGTTAGTGCTGAGATCTTTGTGTGAGCCCAAAAGCATTTGAAGCAAGAAAGTCAATCACCACTAGCCCGATATCAGTAGCTGCACCACAATGGGGCTGAAAATCAGGAAGAGGAACACATAAAATTACTAGGCTACAGCATTTTAGACAACATCATAAAAGCATCGGATCTTTTTGTTAATTCTACTCATGATGGCATGATCAGGTGGATAGAGGGGCAAGCCGATATGGTATATCATTGACATACAACTCTTTATCTTCAATGACAGAAGCCCTCAGAATATAAAAAAGCAAGACAATAGTGAAGGCTAACAATGAAAATTAAAGACTTTACACCTGAACTTATCAATAAAACATGGTACTGACTACTGCTTTGCTTGACGATAGTCAAAGCCATTTCTATAATAGGAGCAAATGATGTTGTCCTTTTCATAATGAAACAGACTACTATGAACCAGATTGATGTCTTCTTCAAAACAAAAACAATGCAATAAAGAAAGTTTAACATGCCAATCATAGATGGGAACTATTTCTTTGTATTGAGCCGATGCTTCCTCAAATCCATCACAATATCTCTCATCAGGATAGGAACTAAAGGCATCGTGATCGTGTGTTGATGCTGCTAAAATGTAGAACTAAACTCCTATCCTATGCCAGCCATCTGGTTCTCATTAGATCGGTCCTCCAATCATTATATCTCTACTAGTCTGGAGTCTTCTCCCTTCCCTCTTCCCCTCCAAATCCATCAACACCCTCCTCTCTTCCTTCCTCTGGAAAGGTGTGGCCTCCTCCCACATCCTCAGGCCTATCTGTTGGGACAAAGTCTATCTTCCCAAATCAGAGGGCGGCCTTGGCCTCCGTTAAATCTCTGATGTCATCTCTGCTTCTATCCTCAAGCTCATTTAGAAGATCATCACCACATCTGAGTTTCTTGGGTCTATTCCTACCTGCTTAAGCTGGACTCCCTTTGGACGGCCTCCCCCTCTCTTGATTCTTCCTGGATTTGGCGTGGTATTCTTAATTCTAGACCTTTGGCTCTCTCTGTTATTTCCTACCCCGTAGGCAATGGAGCCTCAACCTCCCTTTGGCTTGGCCCTTGGCATCCCTCTGGCATCTTCTATCATTTTCTCTCTCCCAGAACTATCCATGCTTCTGGAATCCCTAGATTTGCCACTGCCGACTCCATCCTTTCCTCTGGCTCTTGGACCCCTCTCTCTTCAATCTCCGATCCTCCCTTCCTCCCATCCCTCTGGGTCATCGCGGGAGAGATGACAAGATCTGTTGGCTCCCCTCCCCTTGGGGATTTTTACTACTTCCTCTGCTTGGAACCATTCTCGTACCATTTGTCCCACTGTCCCTTGACGCAATATCATCTGATTCAAAGGCCACATCCCCCGCCATAGCTTTACTGCCTGGCGTGCAATTTCTAATTGTCTCCCCACTCAGACCTTCCTTATCTCTAGACACATTCTAGCCTCCCCCTCCTGTTGCCTCTGCTAGAATGGCATTGAAGACTCCGACCACCTTTTTTTATCTTGCCCCTTTTCCTCTTCCATTTGGAAAAAAGGTTTTTAAATCTTGCTGGCTCTTCAGCAGATGCCCTCTCCCATTGACCCAAGAATGGACCTAAGTCGACATGACGTTTGGCGGATCCTCCATTTGTGACACTGTCAGAAAGCTCGCCTTTGCACCACAATCAACCACCTCTGGATGGAGCAAAATCTCCGTAGATGGACTTCCAACTCTCGCTCTTATGATAAGATTTAGAAAGCCATCTTCTTTAAAGTTAGCTTCAAGCTCGGTTGCCTTTGCCACCGTTCTGTTAGAGATACCCCAAGGAACAGGCTTACT